>NW_019416937.1:228233-229522 GCF_000390285.2 Anoplophora glabripennis
AATAGGATCAGAAATAAAGCAATCTCGAGATAACCATTATAAGAGCAAACGCCCATTGAAAGTTGATGAAAGTAAATTTTCGAGATGTTTAAAGAAACATAAAATGACACTATTTAAGTCAAAGATATCCCATACTCAGGTGAAGGAGGATATCAAGTAATGTTTATGGCTTCAAGGTAACGTCCTAAACAACGGAAATTTTATGAGAAAAATATTATACACACAACGGTAGACAAGCTATAAGCTTGTTCCACTTTTAAGCGAGACACCCAAATTATCCCGAGCACCCTGTATACTGTGGCAACGAAAATTTGGTTGGTAGGGTTTTCTGGGGTCCTGATCAATAATTCGTGGAAATTTTTCGGATAAAAAAATCCCTAATATGGCTTTCCGATTTTTAGCCATATAAATTGCATCGTAGTCGGCCATGTTTTCGAATTTCAAGGAAGGCGACGTATGTACGAGCTAGATTTTTTGAAGCTGTGTCCAACAAAAAAAAGTTTACTCAAATCGGCCGAACGGTAGACGAGTTACAGGATTGTTCCACTTTTAAGCGAGACACCCTGTATATATATCCTACTAATATTATAAATGTGAATGTAAGTTTGTTTGTTACGCTTTCACGCGAAAACTACTTAACCGATCATCATGAAACTTTGTACACATATTCTTGGAGGTATTAGAAGTAACATAGGATACTTTTTATTAAAAAAAATATTTTTTACGAAAGATTTTCTATATTTATTTATCCCTACTAATATTATAAATGTGAATGTAAGTTTGTTTATTACGCTTTCACGGGAAAACTACTTAACCGATCATCATGAGACTTTGTACAAATATTCTTGGAGGTATTAGAAGTAACATAGGATACTTTTTATTAAAAAAAATATTTTTCACGAAGGATTTTCTATATTTATTTACCCGCGAGCGAAGCCTACTAATAATAATAATACTAATCCCTACTAATATTATAAATGTGAATGTAAGTTTGTTTGTTACGCTTTCACGCAAAAACTACTTAACCGATCATCATGAAACATTGTACACATATTCTTGGAGGTATTAGAAGTAACATAGGATACTTTTTATTAAAAAAGGGGAATAGCTGAGTGGGATTGGCATCCCATGAGGAAGCTTTCTCAAGACCGTCCGTGCGTGGTGAAGAGCCACATCCTTCTCGAGGTGGCCCTGTTTGAACAGAACACGGCGGATCTACTGGAGTAAACCAGGAAAAATAATCCGTAATTTAAGGTGTTTGCCGTGCTGAAGAATGAGTGGCTCTGCGT
>NW_019416938.1:0-67559 GCF_000390285.2 Anoplophora glabripennis
GCACCAACGTAAGTTGACAAACATGAAGCAAAAACTATACTGTGCCGTACATAAGATCTAGCGGCTTTAAATAGGAATAAATTATATGCATCAGCATTTCTGGAATAAGATGATGCGACAGGAATGCTGATGTTACATTATATGTTATATTAGATATGTCTTTATACTAAAAAATAAAAATAGACGTTATACAGGGTCCTTATATTACATCGGCTTATTATTAGTTGGCAATTGCCATTTTCTAAGGCTAATATTAAAAAATACGGGGTTACGTTCAATGGTTAGGAAACATATAATTTTCTTAACAAGGAATTTTAGAATTTATGGTACTTACTATTTTCCTACGGGTATATTGTAATGCACGAATTCAATGAAAAATAATATTTAAAAACAGGTAGGTACGTAAGAATTATAACATATGGTTACTAAATATACAGGATGTATCTGAATGGTGAGGAAATATCTCGGGATATATAGAACAGATCAAAATAATATAATAACTTCATATATTTTTATTCTTCACTCACTCTGTCGAGTTTTTAGCTTTTGAAGCTTATAATTCTCAATAAATTTTGATATTTTCAGGTAAAAGCGTTGTTATTTGAAATCATTTCTAATGTTACTTTGGGAGCTATGGGAACTTTCAGCAGTTTTGGACACTAAAAAATGTACCTATAGGCCTATTTTTCTTTATCGCAGATTTTTAGATATTCATTTAATAAGAAAAAGATGTACTTGTTTTGTTATCGATAATGTTATCCTTTTTCGAGATAAATACGTTTAACGATTCAAAACCGAAACAACAATTGGTTGTTTACGTAGTAAGATGTTGCCAAATGGTGTAGGCCCATATTTTGTGCTAAAAACAAATAAATAATATATATGTTTTAACTCGCATTCAATTATTCTGACTATTAGAGGGTATGTATCCAAATTGGTACCATATTTGTAAAGCGTAATTCGGTTACTTAAGAGAAATTCGGAAATAAAAAGAGTCAATATCACTTATACAAAAAAAGATGCAGCATCTTGCAAACCAAGCTCTAGATTTAAATTTTATCGACTGGAAGAATTAAAGAGTTTCTATCTAAAGAACAATATTTTTCGACCATAGCACAACAAAATCTAATATTGTCTATTACAACTTTCCTCCATCTGTGCTTCTGTTTTCTTTTTTATTAAAATTGCTTATACCTGTTTAGAATAAAAATGATTGCAAAATGTCATCTCAATGTTTCTTAAAGTTAATAAGAGTTATTCATGTACCGAGGTCAGAAAATTGTGTTTTTACGGAAGAAAACGTTGGTGAGTTCGCTGGTAACACTTATAAAAATATAGGCATATTAAAATTTCCAGTCGATTTCAGCTTTTTTCGTCTTTGATTTAATGTCAAATTTTAAGATACCGCATTATTTTACGTCGAAAAGTTCATGGATTAAATAAACTCACGTTCTATTTTATTTATCCTATACAATTGTAATAGACACTATTCATTTTTTAATGCTGTGAGGCAATGAGTTCTGAATTTATTAACAAAAATATCCGTTTTGGACGTTAATATTCCGGGAGGTATTAAATCCGAAATACTAATTTATAAAATCAAAAATATCCCCCCAACGGTTGATTTTCAATAAGTATATCTTTTTTGTTACAAAAAGTCCAATTTTTTGTTACTAAAACATGAATACGAGGGCTGATAAAAAGATAAAACATATGAAACGAATAACATTGCCTGCAGAGGGCACCCCGCACGCGTGGCCAAAAATGATTATTATATTATTTTTCCCACCTTGGAAAAATTTCTCACTAGAAAATTTGGAAATTAATAAGGAAAAACCATTTTTTATTTTTCACTTTGACACAATGTATTATGCGACTTGGGAAATAGGTATGTTAGATTAAATCGACTTATTTTCACCTAAGAAATCTCTGATATCAAATGTACCCCTTCATTTAAATATACCCTGTATATGTTTTTCCTCGACTATGTCCAGCAACTTCAATATTTAAATTCGTCACTGTTAACTGTTAATGATAATTGAGTTTGGGAAAGGACACCGCAATTATCCTTATGGAAAACCGGTCCCGGTTGAATGGTACAAAACTTTGCCGAATGATAGTCCTCAATGTGTCGATCAAAAAAGTCCATGGGACCTAGGTCAAAAAACTACTGTTCTGAAGTTACAGCTTTCTGAAGTTATCGAATCCACGTGCTCGATGACCATCAAGTCCAACGATTTACTGATAAGTAAAAGCAAATATTTATTTATAAAGTGACCGAGCTGGCTATTTCTTGATGTATTTTCGTGTGCTGAATGCGAATCCGTGGTGAATCTGTGAAGCATCTACGGAAGAACAGCGATAGCGACACGTACTGCTTGAGCGACTTGTTGTTTTTACGCATGCTGAACACTTATCCGTCATCAGCATATTTGCAGCATTCCTCAGTCTTCAGAAAATAGCTGAAGCACTTTCAAAAAACTTGAGTTGATGGTCATCGAGTACGTGGATTCGATAACTTCAGAAGGCTGTAACTTCAGAACAGTAGTTTTTCAGACCTAGTCTCATGGACTTTTTTGATCGACACATTGAGGACCATCATTCGGCAAAGTTTCGTACCATTCGACCGGGACCGGTTTTCCAAAAGGATAGTTGCGGGGTTCTTTAGATCGCTTCGGTATTATTTTGCCGTTCACGCTCACAGGTGAGGATTTGAGCTGCCAGCATTTGAGTGATGCCGATCCGATTCGACGATTTGAAATCACATGATACAGCTTGGGTTTGAGTTGGGTATTGGCTATAGGGCACACCGAATTTTGATAAAAATTAGAATTTATTTCTGTTATATTTCCGTTATAATTTCAGTGGTTCTGAAGCTGTGCAGCACTTATGAGATGCCGCCCCTGGAACATTTAATAAGATATGTCGACCTCGGCAATTAATTCAAATCACTGAAGAAGCACAGAAATGTATGAATCTAATTCAATGCGACTTATCAGTAATTATAAAGTAGTCAGTTTTAATAGCAGCCTTACCCTTAGGAAATGAAGTTAGACGTTTAGCGGGATAATTACACACTGAGCTCAAATAAAACTTAAGTAGACCGCTAGGAACGATTCGTTATTGAAATACCCGATTTAATCGCATTTAATTACAATTGCGTTCGCAACGTTTCAGTCGTAAACTGTTTTATGAACAGCTTATTGATCGTAAGTAATTGGCTACTGGATGTAACTGTATCGCACTGTACACTTGTACACTTAATTGGGTCTTATTAAGAAAATCTATAAACGGAAACCGTAGATGTGACCGAGAATATTTTTTGTTTATGTTTGAGGAAATAATGATGATTACTTTTCCTAAATGGGTATTATCTGAGACAATGTGTTTGAAAGAAAATATCGGGATCTTGTAGTTAAGTACATCTATAAAAGGTTTTTTAAAACGATAAGTTATTAATACAGTTGAGAAGTTGGATCTTTACGTTAACGTCATAAAAATCAGTGGTTGTGTTCTTGAATTCATTTAAGAAATAGTGAGGATTCATATTTGTATAATGAAAATATGTCAGAAAATTGCTATATTCAATGGAAATTGAGCATAAAAACGCCCCCCTTAAAGCAGCCATCACTTTTATGAAAATATGATTACATTAAGTCACGTCATACAAAAAAAGTGTATCAATATTAAAATTAATTACTACAAATTAATTAAATTAATGAAAATACAAAATTTATCATAAAAACCCTAAAAAGATCTATAATAATTAATCAAAAAATATCTTTCACAACATTTACAAAATCATATGAAACAATTAAGTTAATACCAAAAGCAATCGAAATTATAAATGAAAATAACTGAAATCGAAATTATAAATGAAAATAACTTAAATCGAAATTATATATGAAAATAACTTAAATATGACAAATAATTTTTTTTGTGACATACTTGGAATACTTGTTTGTATGTATTATTGATATTACTAGAAGAGAATCAGTCTTACATGACATGCCCTGTAAGCTGATGAAAATTATATTACCTATAAAATTTTATACACTTGGAACGGTATTCACTCATAAAATAGCAATGGAATGGAATTTACACACAATTCTTTGTAAAAAATTAACTACATATTTACAGAGCCTTTCGTTTTTTTAATGTTATCAGAGCTAAAGTAAAAAGAAAAACAGTTTTTGTTTGGAATTTTTAATGTACGCAATTCTCAAAGAAATGTCAGTATTGCCAAATCCGATGCTTTGTTTTCAATTTACTATCAAAATTTGATTTTTTGAATGAAATAAACTTTTTTTTTCAAAATACGTTCAATATTAAACCATATATCTAACATATCTTATAGTCCTCTATTTAAGTTGTACTACACTACCAAAAAAAATTAACAAGAGAAAATATTTACTTCCTCCATTTACTTCAACCTCCAAATGAAATAGATTTTTATATTTAAATAAGTAGAAAAATTAAAAGTAGGTACGTAAAAGACTTCCAAAGTACTTGCATTTACTAGTTATTCCTATTTCTGAAAAAATTGGAGTAGAAACTCGTATTTTTCATCATATTCGTAAAATTTTGTATCATTTGATATCAGGTACCTATTATTTATACCGAACGAAATTACAATGAACATTTAGATTTAGGTGATTAGACATTTACAATGCATGAAGGAGAACTAATAATGCTTTAATTCTATCACCAATTTCTGGACAATATCTGCACATCATCAAGTTACAAAAATGTGTATACAAATTTGTCATTGACAATTATTTATCCAAATTATTATTGCTTGGTATGTGTAGTATTATTGTTAACGAAACAATTAACAGAAGAATTAACGAATTTTTGTGAGATTAGTCTTTCTTCTTGATTCATTATAAAACTATATTTGACGAAAACTTGGTGGATTTGAATTGGGACCATTTGTTTTAATTATAAATATTTAGTAACTTTTAGTATAGCATTTACCCAAAGGTCCACATTAGGCACGCTTCTTCTCATTTTCATTCACTGCTGCAAATGCAAATGAATGCTTTAAGGTTCTAGGTTTAAAAAGAGTGTTACTAAGATTTACTTTAAAATATTAACTGCAGCAATTATGCGATATGTAGGTAGAGCAGTTGATATGCATATTAAAATTTCTCTATTGCGAAATATTGTGAGTTACTTCGCGAATTATGACATAACAAAATTATATCAAATTAGGCCATTCAAAGAGATTGACTAAATTTATTTCAATATACATTTTACGAAAAATCTACTTAATGGCGTCAAGTCCGGAGATATCGGCAGTCACTCAATTAAAAAACTATTTCGTCCTATCCAACAATTTTCAAAATGTTCATTTAACCATTCTCTCATCGCAGCAGCATTGTGAATAGGGCTACCTACAATCTAATTATTTAAACTTCAAATTAAGAAGTTTCTTAAAGGCAAACCATCTAATGCATTCGGAAATTCATTATTAAGAAAATTTAAAAATTTATTCCCATTCAAATTTCCGTCAAAAAAGAAAGGAGCACTTACTCTATTTAGTATTCGACACCAAATGTTGACTTTTTGCAAATAGGTACTGCCTCATTGTGATTATATATAATGAATTCTGGATTCTCAGCTGACCAGTGACAATTTTGGGACGAAAGTACCCCATTTGTAGTAAATGTGGCCTCATCACTAAATAAAATTTCACTTAAAAAAGGATTATTCAAATATTCTCCCTGTAGCCAATAACAAAACTCCAAACGTCTTCTATCATCTCCCAATTCCAAATTATGGACAAATGTTGGCTTAAAAGTTAGTTTATTTTTTGCCAGGCACCCTCTGATACTTTCTCTGGGGATATTAAGATTTAACTATAGCCACTCTAATTACTAACCCGGGGATTATTATTAAAATATTTATTGTAAAATTTGGTTATTATTTCTTAAAATTCTACGATGTCCATTATGTCTAGTTTTAAGTAAATTTTTTGAAATACAGTCTGTTTCATTGAAAACTTTTTTAATATACTGTACACTACTCCATTTTATTCTTCTGTCTGGGTACCTAATATTAAATTATATTGCACCATTTCTTGCTGAACACACATTAACGCCAACAAGTCGTACAATTTATATTTCTCCTAATGATATATTTTCCATGGTTATTAACAGAAGTTTTTATTACACACTAATATGTTACTTTAAATTTCTTTGATAAAATTTGTTATTGCCTCGTTTTGAAGGATCGTGAATCCAGTGGCGTATAATATATTTTTTCTTAAAAAAATCCCTAATATGGATATTAGAATTTTACTTCTAAAAACGGACGTAGTACGCCTTGGATTTTGTGGGATCACGTTCATTTTCCTTCACAAAGCACATTTCATCAAGCTTTAGATCTTAAAAAAAAATCGGTTAAAATTGCACAATAAATAAAGATTTTTGAGGATGGCTTAATAGCAAATGAGTCACACTGTATACAAACTTAAATATATCTTGCTACAGAAGGCTGTTGTATTAAATAATGAATCCATTTTTCTAATTGAGACGAAAATTAAATTTCTAAACGGTTCTGTTTTGGAATCGGGATTCAAAAATCCACATCCTGTATGTAGAGAATACAATTTCATTAATTAGTAGTCTTGTTAAAAAATACTTAATTCCTGTTAACAATTCTTGTCCCGCATTTGTGAACATTGACGCAACTGTACATACGGAGGCCATTAAAGTACTATGTGGACCTCGCATAAAGACCGACAATTACGTAATATATTAGGATTTTTTACTCTTCTTCTCCGTACAGTGAGTGTAGCTTACTGTTACTTACACTGACTAGGCAGTGGTATAGGAATCTCGAAGCGATTCGTTTCCTGATGAACTAAATGACATTTTCTTGGGTACAGTTAGATTTAATGGTAAACTCGAAAATTAATTGTTTTCCACTCTTAGAAAATAACGTCTGTGATCGGTTTTTGTAACACCAGGCGATTTAATTAATGAAATATTAAAGGCAAAATTTCTTCTGTTTGTTATTAATTATTCTTGGAGTCTCTCATAATTGCAAGAGTGAAAAAAAATGTGAGGAGGCTTGAATAGATAGAGTTATTAGGTAATCTAAGTTCTTAAAATATCATGAACAACAAGTTTTAAACCTGTAATATAAACGTATTTCAAAAAAGAATTCAAATTAAAATACTTAGTTACCGTTGTTTTGACAATTAATAAAAAACTTTAAAAATTTTATTGACGTCCATGGGAAACAATAAATTTAAAAAATATTAAATTTTATACAGTTATAGTTATTTACGATATGATTTGTCCCAACACGAATTAATGTTACATTTTAGGCCTTTTTGTGATGTCAAATAACTTTTTAATTTGAGAATCTTATTTATTTTTGTAAATAGGTTTTTTGTACTTTTTTTTTTATAGAATCTACGTGCACACGTTATTTCCTTAACGTCCGTTTGTTTATTTATAACTAAACCTTATATTATTTCCTAATCTAGTGATCTTTCAGACCCCTTTAATATTGTTGTTTGTTACTTCAAAACAATACATCCATAAATTTGTGTCACTTAAAACATAATTCCAAAGGATATCTGTAAGCAATTTTATTTTTATACTATTAAAAGTGCTGTTTTAATCCCAAATATCAGGAGTGTTACTTTAAATTCTCTTCAGAGATTACATCTACTTTTAATCTCTGTAATAAAACAACAAACTATTTACAATGAGACTAATTTTATTTCATAATAATGTTCATTTTTCAGATCACGAGGTGTAAAAAGCAACGTATACATAATTAAAGTCATTTTTTATCCTTCCGATGATAGTTCTTAGGATTAAAAGACGCACATTGGTTAGTTGGTGCGATATTTTAAAGCAGGTACCATACTTTCGACAGTTCACCCCACTTTCCATTCAGGATCAAAAAAGAGGAAGAACCCACCTCAAGTCAAATCGACAGTAGGTCAAGGACGACGTCCTACAGCTTTAGCGCGGAGGGAAACTAGGAATTTTTCCCCATCTTTCTAAAGAGAGATAAAGCCAATGCAGCCAACAATCCCGTTCCGAACGACGCGACACCACGCGAGGACTGGAAATTTTCACCGATGTTTCCAATTTTCCCGGCGTCGCACCCAAGAATTGCTCCATACAGTCCAATCTATCCAGATGCAACAGTCCCCATCCCCGACAGCTCGATTTGAGTTCAAAATATTTTCGAATACGACGAAATTCAGACCTAGCCAAGATGACACACAGTATATCGTTTTAATATATGATATACAAATTCTAAGATGCCGAAAACTGTGGAATCCAGCTAGGGCTTAGGGAATTGTACAACCATTCTATATGCAAAAAGACCCTCAAAGGGTACACAGCTCTAAAGCCGACATGAACAACAACCCTAAAGCTACCATACACTAGCTTTTCTACGAGGCGCAGTGGAAAAACCTTCTAAGACTTAGAGACGCTTTAAGGAGGCCTCAAATAACTGTTAGAAACTAGTGATATTTAAAATCAGTGGAAAAAACTATACAGGATCTGTCGAAACCCCAAAACACAAAAATTTATTGGAAACACAAAAGTGAAGTGCCTAAGTGCGTCTCCCAAATTAGAGCGTGGCCCATCATCCAGAAGCCAGCTACAACATGTCGAAGGATGATAAGATTGGCCAAGGAACTAATCGAGATCCGTAGCTGGATCTTTTAGTTCCACGATAGCCCGAACTGCAGTGGCTCTATGAGTCACTGTAACCCGAACAGTCTTACCAAATGGAAAAGCCAAACATTTGCTAAGACGAAAATACATACAGATAATTCAGAATTGGTATAACATCGAGAAATCTTCAATTTAAATCTTAAAATTTAGGCCATCTTCATCAAGTTGCAATATGTTGCATTGAAATTTACTACAACTTTTGTAGCATTTTTTGAGGATGACAAAAACGTGAATATTATGTAGCAACATTTTAGAATATAACATTTTGATGTTAGGTTTTCTGCATTGTAAGTCTCATATTATAATATAAACGTTCCTTCAAAAAGATTAAGCTAAAATTGTAAAAATCAATTACGACGCTTTCAAAAACAAAAAAACAAAATATAGTCCAGTCATTATAGACATGGAACAGCCTGTTTCGGGAAAAAAATACTATTAGAAGTTTTTCTGCGAAATATTGTTCGGAAATGTGTTATAAATAAAATATCAAAAAATCAAATCGAGACCAGTTGGGAAACTTTATTTAAACAATGGTCAAAGTTATGGAAAAGTGGTTTTTTAACTCGCGTAAAAATTATTCATAGCGAAAATAGGTTAATACAAAAAAGGTAGGTATTAAATAAACCTTTAAAATGAGACAAGTCCGATTAAATTCGGATAATTTGTTTATGCGCAAGAGCTCAAAAATGGTCGAAAATGGCCGTTTCTTTCAATTGTTAATAATTAGTGCAATTTTCATCGTAGACACTTGTAATTCAGGATATTTGAGGCATTTTACACCCTTAATAAGTGGAAAAAATTTCAGCCCGAAAGCTTCATTGGTTTGGCGTTGGCGGAATTTATTATTATCTTAGAAGATGCTATTTTTCAATTCATTTTTCTCAAGCTCACAGGCGTTGTAGAATTTCGATCATTAGTTGATTCTGTACCTAAATAGTTGTATTGACATATGCATTTACTGAGAATTTAGTTTTTCAAATTTAATTTGTTTAAAAATGACTGAAAAAATGTTAATATTTATTAAATTGATTAGGTAATTATTATAAAATAAAATAGTAACCTCTATACTTTAGTTTTCTTCGAATTTAAAAAAAAAATCGTTGTAAGTTGATTAGAAGCTGAGATTTTTTTTTTAATTAATCGTACTGACCTTAATTATTAATATTAAGAGCCGAAATTTGGAGAGAGTATACATTAAGAGCTATATTTTCATGTCCTACATTAACATTAAGGTGAATTCAACTATTTAATTGCGAAAAAGAAGATAGCAGCGATACGTTCTATTACTTGGTCTAGCGAACGAGTGGGGAGAGCGAGGCGGAGCATGCGCACTTAACAATTTAATAAATATTAACATTTTTTCAGTCATTTTTAAACAAATTAAATTTGAAAAATTAAATTGTCAGTAAATGCATATGACAATACAACTATTTAGGTACAAAAACAACTAATGATTGAAACCCTACAACGCCTGTGAGCTTGGGAAAAATGAATTGAAAATAGCATCTTCTTAGATAATAAATTCCGCCAACGTCAAGCTAATGAAGCTTTTGGGCTGAAATTTTTACACTTATTAAGGCTCAAAAATCCTGAATTACAAGTGTCTGCGATGAAAATTGCATTAATTATTAGCAATTGAAAAAAGCGGACAATTTCGACCATTTTTGAGCTCTTGCGCATAAACAAATTATCGGAATTTAATCGGACTTGTCTCATTTTACAGATTTATTTAATACCTATCTTTTTTGTATAAACCTTTTTTCTCTATGAATAACAGTTTTTTAACGCGAGTCAAAAAACCACTTTTCCATAATTTTGACCATTGTTTTAACAAAGTTTCCCAACTAGTCTCGAGTTGATTTTTTGATATTTTGTTTATAACACGTTTCTGAACAATATTCTGCAGAGAAACTTAATAATAATAGTAATAATAATAATAGTATTTTTTTCCCGAAAAAAAAAACTATAATGACTGGCCTAATATCCATGAACCGTACAGGAAAAATTCGTCTCATTTTTTGCCGTTTTGTAAGATCTCGAATTTTAGTATTTTTTCCGTACTTGTATAAAATGCACATGATCAAGCTATTTATTATTCTCCCAATTTTAACAATATTTTATAGAAAATAAAATTTATTTTTTGTGTTTTCTCCAAGAAAATGTTAAAAAATGATTCTACACACTGATTGTTGTAACTCCTTTTTCATTGAAATATTTACAAAAAGTGAAATATAAATAAAGGCACTCCTTATACGTCGCAGTAAATTTAACTGTTCAAAAATGTGCAAGTTAATGTAACGAGTTCGTTAAACCCTACAAAAACGTGCTTATACTTCAAACAGAATTATTTTATTATCACGACATTGTACAAAAATATTTGTGGCCGAATTGTTATTATGCAACTCTTTTTGCAATATGTGGATTAAAATTACTGTTGTCCCAAAATTCAGAAAGTAAACTTCAACTTTTAATCCCTAACAAAAATAAACGAAAAAATACATATATTATAGTATGTATATTACTACCTGATTTTTTCAATTAGACATTTTTTTAATTAATTTTACAGATAGGAACAGTAAATAGGAATTGTCATTTTAAATAAAAAGCTTCTTGTGAACATGGTTTGAAAAAGCTTAGTAAATCAAGCCAAAAAACTAACTAAAATGACTGATCAAATTCAATTATAATTCGGTATAGTCATTTAAATTTTTATCGATTGAAATTTCATACCGAATTAGTTTTTTATCATATACAATGGGCGAGAAACAGGGTAACTGAGAAAATTGTTGGTGGCATTTTGAACACAATAAACCCTACTTCTGAAAATAAAATAAACAAAATCTATTCTTTCCAAAATACGACATTTTACACTAACTCTCAATTTTCACTAGGACAAAATACGGCAAATACTAAAATAATGCATTAAATGAGTCGATTACCAATTTTCTTATAAAATTTTTAACGAATTGTTTTGAGATAATGTATTAGCCAAATCTGGAAGAAATCCACAGCATTTACTTAACAATTTTCTCGAGAACAGAGGCTTTTTTGTCTTTAAGATGCTCTTTCTTTTCCTCTGGCATTTTTGTAAACGAAAAACCCTCAACTTTCCCCTATTCCCGCGCCACTATGTGCGAGGAACAACTGATCCTTCATAGTTTAGAAACATCCTGTAATTCCTGTACAATATTTACAATGTACACGGTGACTCAGAACTGATCCAAAAGATAGGTCTACACAAATGTGATACAACAAAGAAAATAAAAGAAATATTACTATTATTATTTCCGAAAAACCACATGTACGCCACTGGAAAAATGGTCGTCTAGATCGACGCAAGAATTCATATCTACCCTGCAATAGCGCTGCAATAAAACGAAAAGAGCAAATAGGAAACCGCAAGCGATGATCTTTGGCATATTTAACTTATATTTCCATTTTGGTAAATTTACCGCCCTAAAGGCTAAAACATCAATTAAATACGTTTCATAATATTTAAGTCTTTTTCTCAACAATTTTTATTAAAATAATTTCTTCATATCTCTTCCCTTTCAAAATATGTATAAGGATAATAAACAGAGCCATATCAAGTCTGTTACTAAGTTAGTTATCGTTGTCCTGGAAAACAAAATACTTTCAATGTTCAATTCATTAATGACATGTATTAACTATTTTATTGCGAATTTACTACATTTATTAAAATTGTAACTTACTATTTAAGACCTATTTTTACATATTATAACACACTATATTTTGTTTTCAGTTTAATGTTCTCAAGAAGTGATTCAAGAGATGATTTAAAGATTCCACCTGATTCCACCTCAAAATGCACCTGGACGCGAGAATTAGGTTAAAATTTTCATTCAGAAAAAATCTTCATACGGTTTTCGAGAGTATGAAAACGTATTTGGTAGCTCATTTTTAAATTTAAACATTGAATGAAAAAGACGTCACTAAGAAACATATGTGTAAAATTAGATATACAAAGACAAAGAAGTAGAAAGGTTTTTTTGAGTTTTTTTATATACAGGGTGATTCACAACTTAATGGACATAGAACAGGTGCGTGTAGAGGATACCAAAACAAGTTGATTTTTCATATGAATTTTTTTCTCATACCTACGGTTGCGGAGAAAATGTTTTAAAAAATCGAAAAAACTTGGTATTTCCGGTATTTCAGCAATGCCTTAATACAGAACAACCAAATTTTGTAAATGTATTTATTTTATTGACGCCTTTAGCTGGTAAAAATTTGAATTGACCGGCATCTCAAGAAAGGATGGTTTAAGATTTTAAGGGTGGGTCACCCTTACAATTTGATGAATTTTTTCAACCTTACCAGTTTAATAGCAAATTTAATTTTACACTTTTTTTTTATTCTTGTCAATTTTTCGAGAAACCGTCCGTTTTTGAGAAAATTGCGATTTTGTGATAAGGGTCAAAACCGATTAAATTGAACAAAAATATGGTATATGTCCATTGAGTTGTGAATCACCCTATATATTTTTTATTTTTACTGATATCGTTAATTTAAACCTGCTATAACAAATTTTTCATTCTACGAAAAAGGAATTTGAGCTCTTTTAGTTATCGCTGCTAAAACTACTATTAAAGAAATTAACTCTAATTTTATCTATTAAGAAAGCTGTTTAAGTAATTGGTTTAAATAATATTTATTAATCTTTAGGTATAATTCAAAAATTTATATTTTACTCTAGAGAATATGTGTCACTATATTTAAATGTAAAAAATATTATTTTTGAAACATTATAAAATAATGATGCCCAGATTTTTTTTCTTTTTAAAAATACTAGGCAGTTTTCCTGCTTCTTAGTAAAAATACTCTTTGGATGTCGCAAATATACATATTATATTGAAAATGTAACCTTAGATTTTGGATGAATTACATAAAAAGTGTAAAATTACATGCTTAAGGTATGATGTAATTTTACTTTATCCTCTGTGGCATCAAAATAGTGTGTAATTTTACATAAATACATATCAGTGTGTTCATTGCATTAACTAGGTATTTAAATTCTATTACTGAACAATAATTGGCTTTATTGAAAATATGTAAGTACAGTACTGAGCACTAATAAAGCGCATCACGTTTTAAAAACCAAGAAACGAATCATAGAAATTCCAATCTTGTAGACTGTGATGTAGTTCAACAATTAACAGTTTGTCTCTCGTGTCTCTAAGAATTAAAAAAAAATCTTCAACAATATCGACTTTCGGATAAGTTTTAGTCATCATTTACATTGTTGTCAAAACCACAGACCTGTATCCCCGCCGCGCCGCCCACAACTTACGCTCACCGTTTCCATTTATGGCGGCATTTTATCGAAGTAGTTCATCTACGCGTAAAACCATCGTTGGCAGAAAGGTGTACATTCAAATAAGGTAAACGAACACCGATAAATTGGAAATAAGTAATTCATAATCGCAAGAGTTACAGAAAAAAAACAAACTGCTCGGACATTACACAATTTTGTCTGTCCATCTCTCCGCATTGCCCACAAACAGGTTCGCTTGCGGCCGAAATCAAGAAAACGTCTGTCATGACCTCCATTTTCTTTATTTGTCTTTTGTGGCTGCAGGCTGATAAACATTTACACTGGTCATGCCAGGATGCATTCATCACTTTTTCTCTTATTTAGTTCCATTCATCGTGACACTTTAATAAATGAAACCGAAAGCATGCTGCAGTAGCTATTACCATTCGATATACAGACTGCGGTCCTAAACTGTCTTCAGACGTTTTCAGTGCGGATCCAATAATAATTATAAAGGGGGTTCACAGAGGTAGTACACAAACACTAAGGAGTAAAAATTAGCAAAAAAAATATGGATCTTGGTCCGAAAACAACGTTTTCAAAGCATAGGACTTAAATTTTTTGAGAAAGGAATATTTTATTAAAAATCTCAAGTACGTCTAATGATAAGCTTCACAAAACTGATACATAATATTTAGTAACTAAAAAGACACATGTTAATAATGTTGGCACTTATTCGTGTGATTTTAACAGATATTTTTATATTTTGGAGCTAGATGAACTGCATTTTAAATAAAAAATGGGACACATTCATACAAAATCAAAAGCCTGTTTTTTGCGAGTATTTTTCTATATTTCAATTTTCACTTTTCATTCTACATATGTAATTAGAAAAGTGAAGAGTATTTCTGTTTTATAAAAAAATACCCTTTACATTATGTTATGAGTTTCCTGAAGCTTTCAGTTTTCACTCTGCACTCTCAATGTACATATAAACTGTTTTTTGAACACTGCAAAGTCGAATAGTGTACACTGTAAAAAAATCGGTGTGAGAGAAAGCAATAAAGGTTCGGAGTAAATCCATTGAGTGAAATTATTGAGCACATTTTCACTCAATATTGGGCATTTTGATCATTTTACTCATTTGTGATTATACAGGGTTAACTATCACTTAGTACATAAATTTTAACCACGCGCTCAGGGAGGCCTAAAAGGTAATAAACAAATTATTTCGGAATTTTAGCTCGATGTTTAAAAAATGGGGCAAAACCCCCTTTGTTCCCGGTAAATCGGCAGTTATGAACCGTCATACGACATGATTTCACACAGCTGTTCAACAATATTTAGCGGCGTTGATATTTTGCCATTGTAGAAACGACAGAAATAAATTTTTTTATTAATACCTACTTGATAGATGTTAATCCAGAATTTTACATTTGCTTTTAGTTCCGTTGTTGCATACTATCAAAACGACATTTCTGCAGATCCGTTAGGACTACACAGTAACAATAAAACACCACCACGCACAATTAATTAAAATGTCCATTGAAGTGAATCGGAATTTAACGAAAGGAATAATAATCGAAAAATCGGAATGCACCAGTCACCCGCGTTTTTAACTTGATGTCCGATATCCGTAGCGGCATTGAATTTGCATTCGACTCTCCAAAAACATCGTAAACAACTGGCCCTTTAGATTTGTTCACATCGCATGTTCTTCACCTACATTTTAATTAATCTTGAATTTATTTACTGGGACACTGGAAAACGTATGTGTAATTGCATACATTACAGTGCCTTGATAACTGTAGTTTACGTAAACACAACCAGAAAATCGCGAGACACAAGTTGATCTAGTGGCCTGGATACGTACTGCTGAATTATTACAGAAAACTGTAAATACCCCGGAGACTTACATCTTAAAATAATAGGTACTAATTATTTTATGCGAACATCGACGATTTTTGTTTTTATTTTTATTACTAATATCACTATTTAATTCCCCAACAACAAAAGAAGTTTAAAAACGAGTCTGAAGTGCACCTTACGCTACTTGCCTAGAGATGGAGCTGCTTCAAATTTTCAAAAGGTGACTTTACGACTCTATTTTCACAGAACAAATAGCTGTTGAGTTCAAATAATTTGTCGCTTTGTCAGTGTTTGTGTTTTTGTTCGCGTACTTACGTTTAGTAAGTAATTATTTGTGTTTACTATTATTTATTAGCGTGAAACTCTACAATAATGTTGAAAACGAACTTTGTAAATAATAGTTTTTCTTCAAATGCGCGGATAATCGATACACGTGGCAACGCGGCGCTGTTTCACTACCGTTGCCGTATGCGAAATTCGCATGTCGCGTCTGACGGACGGTCATAGCCGTCGTGAAATAGGGGTTTCACTGAGGTTTAGAAACAAATATTTTCAGGTTTAAAAACAATTTTGGAAATTTTTTGAAGGTCGATTCTGTTAAATCTTATTTTTCTCTATCCTCACTTAAAATTTATGTACTAAGTACTAAGTGATAGTTAACCCTGTATTTAAACTAAAACTGAGTACTTTCACTCAAATATAGGTACTCTTTAAATAAATTCTTCACGTAAACTCGTATTTGGTGCACTTGTACCTAAATCAGAGTAAATGTCTTCATTACTGATTGTGAGTGAGCTTAAATGTAAGTATATTAATTTCGAGTAATTTGAATGGCGCCGTGAAGATGGCACCACTTACATATTGCTTGTGTAATCTCGACCACAGTTGATAAGGACCTGTTAGATGCTTCAGAAAATCGTGATCACCAGGAGAACAGGTCTTAGCCGGCGACGTCGGGTCTCAGCTGGCGGTTCAGCCAGGGCAGAAGGAGGCCCCAACACCGTATATCCTAATCAATAATTTATGAGTGATTTATTTTTGCACCTAGTTAATTAAACACCAACTCCGAGGAAAAAATGACTCAATAATAGTTCAATTTAAATCATACTAGAGAAAAAGTCAACTCTAAATTGGTTTTATATACTCAGAATAGAGTAAAAAGTCGCTCAATTGATAGTTAGCAGTAATTCGGATTTGAGTTAAAACTGACTCATTTCTGATGCAATAGTTCCACTCAGTTCTACCCATACTAATAATGCGAAAATTTCAATCAGTCGGGTGTGGACAGAAATTGATACATTATTGAGTAAAATTGAGTGAAATCCGAGTGAAATTTTTTTACAGTGTAAATTGAAAGGTTTGAGAAATCTTCCAATTTCTTGAGTTTCTGTAATTTGAAAAATAGTACCTTACATAATTATCTTGTGTTTTCAACTTTGCACAATATTTTGTAAAGATTATTGTCTATTTACATAAGATCAATTTAAATGATTTTTCATTAAGTACTGGAATCGCTAGTAACCATCTTGCATACAAAATAATTTGCTGGAACAATTTTAGTTTAATGGATCACAAACTGACTAAAGAAAATAGCGACGACCAACTTATAAAAGGAAGAATTCTGCAGATAAGGCATTTTGAAAGTATTGTAGACTCGTTAAGAAACAAAATTACTCTTCACTTTTCAACTTTTTGCTTTCACTTTTCGAGCCATAAAAATCATAAAACAGAAAATAACCCAAAAAGTGAAAAGTAAGGAGTGAAATGTTGAAAATACTTTCAAAAATCAGCCCCACTGTACGTCAACTTTTAGGAGTAAAATTTTAGTAACTCATATTAACTGTATTTCAGGAAAATCAATCATCACAAACATTTTTAAGTAATAACACAATTTTGTAACTACATTAAAAATGCAAGCCACCCCAGCAGCACAAACATATTGGAAAATAACCTAATAACAGCTGGGTAACAGACTGTAATAAAATATGTAAATATTTAGGCAATACGTCAAGGAACGGGTTGCCACGTCACATCACTTTTCGTAAACACGTTTTGAATGGTGTAATGAACACACTTCTTTTCGAATTTTACGGATCGCTTAGTTTATAAAGTATACGACATGATACCAACCATTTTCTTGTCGTGTTGCTTATTAAATTTCATACCAGACGTTTAAAAAACGAAGCGAATTCTTTCATATAATACCCTACATGTAGGCTTCTGTATTACAGTGATGAATATAAAATTGAAACACATCGATTTTGAATTTTCATTTCTAAAAATTGCAATGGTGGATTATTGATTATTCTAGTATCAACAATAAAAGAGGTGGTCAAAATAATCGTTTTCGAGATACAAAGTTAAGTGTAATACACATTGACGTACTGGAAGAAAATATTGAACTGATGTTTACAGTATGTACAGGTATAACATAACATTCGATTAATAGTTTACAGATATGTACATATTGTATCACTTTTGATATCAAACTTCTAGTATTCTGTAGAAATAAAGGACCCCGCACAAACCTTATAGGTTTGAGTTCCCGGACGAATCGTCTGAATTTTTGATATGTTGTACTTGACAACCTCCTCCTGATCAAAACTGTTCATAGGCTCAAAGTCCGGAAATCAACAGTTTTCGAGAAATCGAGGACGCAGTCTCAAAAAATTGAATATTTTCATAAACTTAAACATGGAAACGAGCACTTTTGAAAATAATTATTATCTATTTTTTAACTATTTATCGGATTTAGATCGACTTGAGTATTCATAATATACATCTAGAATGGAAATCAGTACGACTACCTACACCCTCAAAATAAGGATGTTAACTCAGGTTGTTACATTATCCACTTGTTTTTTTTTTATGAATCATTCTATACGGCTAAGAGCATGTGTGGGAAAATTATCGAGCTATTTCCACCCTGAAATACCCTCCAAATAGAGGTAGAAAAACTAAAATATTTATATCTCAGGTTGTTACGAAATTATTCATATGTTTTTTATAAATCATTCTGTACGGCTAAGGGCATGTGTAGAAATATCTCCGAGTCATTTCCACCCCGAAACACCCTCAAAAACTAAAACTTTATATCTCAGGTTATTACGTGATTAGTCATAGCTCACTATCATGTATTCTTAGTCCGAAACTCGACCCTACAAATTACCCTGTATATATCCCCTACTTTGGGGGTGTTTCGAGGTGGAGATGATTCGAATAATTTTTCACGCATGCTCTTAGCCGTATAGAATAATTTACAAAAAAAAACAAGTGGATAATCTCAAAATAACTTGAAATATAAATATTTTAGTTTTTTTACCCCCATTTGGAGGGTGTTTGGGGAGGGAGGTTAAAATCCAGTGGTGTAGCCAGATTTAAAAAAATCGCTAATATCAAATTTTGTCCATCTTGACAAAAGTAGGGTCTGATAACTGACAATAAATTAAAACGTAACGTTTTACATGCTCTATGTTTCAAAAGAAAAAAAAACGAATTCAATTGGGCAATAAACACCATTTTTACAAGGGTTCTCTAGTGTTTTCATTTAAAAATGGATAACACTGTATATAACTTATACATAATTTATTTTTACATTTTCGAAACTGCTTATAATTTGAAATGGTTAAAGATAGACTTTTTTAAAGTGATACGTCTTTTACAGAAAGGAATTGTTTTTTTTCCATTAATTACATATATTTGGAGATATATTTACTTTTATGAAGTTGTTTTATAGTATATCTAGATAAATGGCCTTTTAAAGCGTATGTCTTCTGAGAATTTAGTAAGATTTTTACACTTGTTTTGAATTAGCTGAATACATTTTAATTATACCCTGTATATATCCAGTGTGTAAATTTGCAAATTTAAGGTAATAGGCGTTTCCAAATATGCACATTTTTGGGGTCCATTTAAAAATATACATATTAGAATTTTATTTGTTATTTACATATTACTTTATTAATTTGCTTATAGTGTTTTTTAGATATATTATTATTAGGGATATATTACGTTATTACAAATTCAGTTGGTAATCCAAGGTTTGTTACGATTTTTCAGAAAATCATTCAGGGATTTTATTGAAAATCTGGCATTACTTAAAATGCCCTACTAAATCGAATTTCATCAGAAACATCATTTTATGACTGATTTAAGCTCTAAATTTATTTAATTTCTATTTCAGTTTAAAAATTAAATCATGAAATTAGTTGAAAATAATGAAAATTAAAAGACTGTAAAATGGTGTACCTAATTTGTCAATTTAGTATTATTTTAGTTGCTACCTACTTGTAATATTTGTTTGGCAGACATTTTTAAGCACCTACCTAAAGCATACATAAGTTTTCCATGTTCCAAGTTACATTTGTGCACCTATAAAAGAGTAATATCTTGTTGGTGGTGGTAATACCTACTTTATTTTTTATTTTCGAGAATAATAAATTAAATCTACCTCAACGCACCAAACGAAACAATATTTGTAGTCCGTCAGAAAAAAACGTAGATTTTTAATATTTTCAGTTAAGGAGTTTTTGAGCGAAAACTGTATCTCGCTTGACAGCGCCCTCACGCGTTCAAAAACGTGAAGTTGGTATCTGTTCTTCAGTCAAATTTATCCGTATTGCCTAAACTTCCATTCCCTTTTCTACAAGATACATTCAGTCTGCTATTTACCTACTTCTACATAAACTTTATAAACAGCTATTTGTAGACCACTGGGGTTAAACACATGACGAAAACCAATCACGTTCCCGGTCTTGAAGCGGCAAAAATACCGTCGAGTAACAGCAATAAAACGGCTATCGTTACGATTTGCCTACGTTACTTGTATAAAAGTTTAGAATTATTGCAACACACGTAAACGCTGGTGCTAGGACGTGTTTTAAAAATAACGGCACGTTGAAATACTTTTCAAATAGTTAATAATTTTTCAGAATTATAAAACGCATCTGGAATATTTATTACAAATTGAAACAATTTTAACCTAAAAACAAAATTGAATTTTTAAAGCGTACTCTCAAAGCACCGTCATAACCGAACCAATAATAATAATATACAAGGCATTTAATTTGAAACAAATTACTACTTATTATTTCTATATTATTCATAAAAATGTATTTCTCCGATCTGTATATTACTCTTAGGATATGGATAAAGGATGAAAAGTCTTGTCACCCCAAAGAATAACACTGTGTACATTTACACTTGCTTTAGTCAAATCTATCAAATTAATCACGTGATCACCCGGTGTTGTGTATAGAGAACTGTGCTAGTTGTTCTGTAGGCATGTTTAGATTCATTTGTAGTGTAGTAATGGAGCATAATGTTTTTAATTACCTAAATATAATATTGCCAATAAATACCGAGGTAAATAATAATATGACTATGTAAATTACGTAAATTTTCATTTTAGAATTAAGAATATGACAACATTGTTCTCAGTTTAATGGTCTTAATACTTCAGAGATTCTACCCGAAAATACCGTTGTAAGCATTAAATGCATTGTTACTATTATTACTATTCCTTATTACTACTGTCGTCAAAAATATCATATCTTTTGAAAATCTCAACTTCATTGGGCATTACGGGCATTATCAAAATGCTATAAATGCTTTTTTTATTGTGACACTCCAAAAATGGAAAAAGAACAGCATTTGGTTCAATGATATCTCTCATTAAGTTAATACAGCCTGTATTACTATTACTCACTTTTCATATAATTCAAGAAAATTTCTCTAAACTAAATGTTTTAAAACTAAATAGTTTTCAAAATTTATCAACCACAGAAGCATAAAACTGATGTTTAAGTTAATGATAATTTTCAGCCGCTACTGGCCAGTATTGTACACATGTTCAGTAAATTTAAATTGCAATTGCAATAAATTTTGCAGGTTCTTAATTTACACTAAGGTTCTAAATATTTATGAAAAAATAAGTAATTCGGCTAATTGCCTTTGCAGGAAGGTTTAAATTCACTTTTTAAATACTGTATGTTAAATAAGCTTTATAACAAACCTTTCGCACCACCCTCATACGACACAGGGCGCTCTCTACAACTTGCCGAGTGGCCCTTCTGTTTTAGTAGACCCATGGAGAACGCGCGGTAGTATGAGTCTGCGTAGTAGAGGTAACATTGGTAGCAGAAGGGAGACGTGTTGACGGCGATATGTTTACACCTGTTACTCTGTTTATTAAGTTACTCACATACCCTTCATATTAATGTTTTTACCACTTAGTACTCAATATAGTTAGTTAGATGTTCACTCGGTGCCTTAGCGGGCAGCTCCCAGTTGTTCTATAAAGTGGCGCCCCACGTTGGGCGCCACTTTATAGCACTCATTGGAATATCTTCTGCTAGTCACTCGGTACATTCAAAACTTTCAAAAAGAATTAAAATGATTGCTAATGCTGTATTACTAATTATTATTGTTGTTAATTTAGGTTTAAGTATACTACTGAAAAGAAAAGGAACACAAAATTTTCACGAACCTTTTAGTGGCTGTATCTCAGTGAAAAATGATTACACGAGACAAACAAAAAAGTATTTTGAAGCTATAAGCCTTTCGAAAACGACTAAGAAATTCATGAACATTTTTTGTTCCTTTAATTTTTTCCAGTAGTGTATTTTGTGGGCATGTTCTGGGCTTTAGTGCTTGTGCCCGTCTCTCTTTCATAAAATAACTAAAGAGCAGTATGGATGGAGTGTTATTAAACACAACTTAACCATTGCAGTAGCACTATCATAAAAGTCGCAGCATTGTGTTCCCAGAGTTGAAAAGTAATTACAAGCAAAGACTGCGGTAACGCCCAAAACGTATGAGACCATAAAATTAAAATTTGCAAATTATACGGTGTGCATTATAACGCTGCCTACGCCGATGCCCGACAACCATCTCGATGCTCTGGCCAAGCCCCTAAACTGAGGAATATATGTTTTATTTATCTAGATTGCATTGCATTTAACGGAGAAGAGTCCAAACTATTATTGGCGTGGGATTAGACTACAATATTGCAGGAATGCGTACATGGACTTCACAGAATGCAAATTGACATGTTAAATATTCACTGCCGGTAACTCAGAAACCCGTTCCGTCACTGACCATCACGTCGGGCGACTAGTGGACACTGTGTAAGCAACAAATAGTAATAGATAGTACACGTACGGTATACGTGATTGAAAAAAATGTAATTTTTGCATTTACTTAGGTTCTGTTAATGTTTCAAACTATACAGTGTGTCCCCGGATGGGGTACCGCACTCTTGTAAACTTTTTTTATTATCGATTTTTCGAGAAAAAGTTATTCTTGATAAAAAGTTTTGCTTGTCTCGGGAAGCCATGGGCAGTAATTACTTATGTAATACAAGATACAGGGTGTCCAAATAATTTCAAAATGTGAAATTTTCCCTAAGCAAAGTGCGTTAAATTTTATTTAAACTGTATTTAAGAAAGTTGTTCGAGAACTGAAGAAATGCTTAAATACAGAATTTAGTCAGAAAAGAACAATAATCACAGTTTGCAAATAAAAAGAGGCCGCAATTTTTAATTATAAAGTTGTAGGTGATGACCCTATACAAACAGAGGTACAGTTTACTATATCCAACAAGTAATAGTTTTATTTGCCTGATATACCTGAATAGGAAACATTTCTGAGAAAAATTTAACTCTATGTTTTGATATGTAGATTGCGCCCTCTAGCGGCCGAGCTACAAACTTGAAAACTATTTCCAGCGATTTATTCTTGGTCGATTTATTAATCAAAATTGTTTTCCTGAAGCTCTAGGGCAAGGGTCGGCAACTGGCGGACCGCGGTCCAGGTCCGGACCGCGGAAGGTAAAATACTGGACCGCCAAAAATTTTTTGAAAGTATAAATTACTCAAAATAAATTATTTAAAAAATGTTTTTTTACGTTTGAGTGACAACCTTATCATTTTTTCTAGTATTTTACAATTGTGAGTGTTTTGAGTTCTTAATGGTTAGTAAGGAGATTAAATTTGAGTTCAAATGAAAATTTGTAAGAAATATAAATTTTTTTTCCTGGACCTCGTTAAAAATTTTTAAAAGTATCCGGACCCCACCTAAAATTACTTGCCGACCCCTGCTCTAGGGCCTATACGTTCCTTAATATCGTACCTCGCCGACCTTAGTGGGACACCCTGTACATTTTTTAATTCATTGGAATGCTCATCGCAAATTATACCCACAATTAAAATATACAATTTCGCAGTATTTAGATTATAAAAAATATATTTAAGGAAAACGACGAAAGAAGAATATAAACAATGCAAGAGTTACAACAAATGCATTAATTAATTTGGTATCAACATCTGATGCATCTCTTATTAATTGCATTTAACTTTCTAATTTCATATTTTTAGTTATTTTATTACAACCATTATCAAACGTTTAATCCTAGAGATAGAGGAAATCATGTTTTATGACAATTACACGCATAATAAATAAACTTAATAGCTCGTACCTAATGATAAGAGGATATTTACATAAATGTATGTAAAATGCCACTTGTCAATGTAAAATACTTAATTATTAACAAACAGGATGATACATGCAACAACGAGATTAACTGGTACTAAATAAATCAAAGGTTGCGACTAACTAGAAATTACTCATTTTGTTTTAAAACATTCAATGTGTGAATTCTTCTCTAAAAACAAGGGAATTTCAAGCGCACTGGAATTCTGTTATTATACGGAGAGGAATTATTGTTACAAGATCTATGGCGTTTACGGTCCACTGAAATATTATAGAAACTAGCCAAGTTACATAACTAATAGGTCATTTGACCATACTCATACTCCACTCGCATTTTATTACTGAAAGGCTCGAGTGGTATTTCGAACTGTACTCCTATATATAATCTATAAGGATTATTATTTGGATATTTACAGAAACTCAATATATTTCCTACATGCATTTTTTATTAATTTGAAACTAATTACAGTTCGTACGATATTTGTTAAGATAAAATTCCAAGAAAAGAATAAGACAATAAGTTCTATCGTGGGAACAACTGTAACAATTTACCGCGACAGGGGCGTGTCTTGAAATTATTTGGGTTAATTTCAGAATATTAAAATATATAGGGTGTTACAAATTATTAGGTCAAGCAGTGAACCACACTTTGGACTAAAATAATGGGATTCCTTTGACGCAAGTTTTTTTAATTGATGTAATATACTCCTTACATCAAGTTTGAGAACTGCTGACGTATACCATAATTCAAGGGAAAAGTTATTCTCATGTTGGTATGAAATAAATGAATTAAATAAAATAAATTGTATTAAGAACTGGATTGATTTAATGTAAAATGAAAACAGTCCTAATTGCCTGAGTTCATATACTTATTCATTAGTTTTATCTTGCAGTGCAGTTGTATTGATGCACAGTTTCTTTTTGTGGATAGTCAAGGTCGGTCTGGAAATGATTTCATTTATTCAACAATACAAATGCGTTTAAATGTAACAATTGATTCAATTTTATACGTTTAAATATTTAAATATTTTTATAATTCAGTGAAACGGAAAATGTATAGTATAAAAAAGTAAATACTGCAATTAAAATGTTTGGCCAAATGTGCTTCTTTTTGTGGATAAAGTTGGGTTTGAAAATATTTCATTTATTTTAATAGATTCAAAAATATAAATCTGTGGCATGTTTAATATTTGTTTGAATAAAAAAGGTAATAGTTTAACAAGCTAAAAAGATATTATGTTCATGTAAACTTAATTTATAAAACTGATATACGGTGTAACTAAAATGCTTGTCCAAATTTTAATATAGAATCTATGTTATAAATTAATAAAAAAAATTGATAAATGTTAGTTTTCCATAATAACTTATTTTAGAAATTAGAAGAAAAGTCCAATTTCTTACAATCCTTTTATTTTTAAAAACAATAAACTACCGGTTTCGAGGCCAAATTTTTCACCTCATCCTCAGGTCCTACAAGGCTACAATATAATATAACTTTTTTAAATTAGTAATCAAATTATGTTTAATTTTTTAACCTAAGTATACAATAATTATTAATTTTAAATTTTTAAACCATCTGATTTTGAAATTATTTCTTAAGATTATTAGTTTTTTAAAAAATTGTTAAAGTTAAACATAATAAATATAAAAAATATAAAATATTTTTTACATACTTACATATCACAATTACAGAAATCAATTCAACAATTTTTAATATCCAAAACATATTAAGATTTTTGTCAAAGTTAGATTAAATTTCAACTTTTTAAAACAAACATATGCTGAAGATCAAATACAAACAAAGTTACAAAGTTACACAGGTTATTGTCAAATCCAATTTTTCAGAACCAATGAGTGGAGCTCCTATTATTATAAATTTTGTACAGTTTTTTTTTAAAAGTAATAAACAAGAAATAATTTCAAAATCAAATAGTTTATAAATTTGTGAAAATTTATAATTATTGTATATGTATAGGTTAAAAAATTAAACATAATTTGACTACAAAATATAAAATTAAAGATAATTTGACTTTACTAATTAAAAAAAAATTATATTATATTGTAGGACCTGAGGATGAGGTGCAAAATTTGACCTTGAAACCGGTAGTCTATTGTTTTATAAACGAAAAGTATTGTGAGAAAGTGTACTTTTCTTCTTATTTCTAAAATAAGTTATTAATAAAAAAAGTTCACGAGCGGTACACGACCTTTATTTATAATTATTAATATGTTACAAAAGACGAAAAAGAAAAGAAAAAAATGGCCCCCATTCGATGATAACCCAAAAGTCAACCATAGAGAAGGCCAACTTGAATTTTAGATGTGATAGATACATTTTTGATACTGGAAATAGATAGAACGGAAATTTTTACATAAAGATATGTCTTTATGTTATGGGCTAAAGTAACTCTAACAGGTTGTTTTAGGGTCAAATAAATGCTCTGAATAAGATTTTGCGATATTTTTCGGGAAAGCACTTCCAGCGAAGGATTCTGGTTGAAAGTTTTATGGTTTCATGGGATCATACGATGATGACCTTGACCATAACCTAGAGGTCGAACTTGAAGTTTCTTTGAAGCTCAAATCAAGTTACGAAATAAAAGAACCCCGTTTGCAGATCCATTAAGTTAAGGCAAGCGTAAAATTTTCCGCTGCATCCAAAGCATCGACGAATATTGTACAGTGTTTTTGGTATTCCCATAATAAAAAAGCGACTGTATGTCAATCAAGATGTCTCAGAACTTAGACAATGGTAGAGTAACTGAAGACGAACAAACTATGTCAACCAGTTGAATACTAATAAAAATTACCAGTCACTACCAAAAAAAATTACGGTATCTAACTGTTTGTATAATTTTAACTTAATGATTATTATTAGCAATTTGAAAATAGAATTTAATACACAAATGATTTACTTACTTAACTTTTCAGTAACATATGTTCTATAAAAAAATATCCGGAATTTTTAAACAATGAAACATTCAGCATTTGTAGTACTGTACTATAATTCCGTAGGTAATGAAATAATTTGTCTGTATTATTAAATTCAAGGAAATTAAATTTATTGAAGTTTATTTCTTTCACTAATGTAACATTCATTCAATTTCAATTTCTAGTTTCTTCAAGCATGAAGACTACAGGAGTTGTCACTGTCTGTTTCTCCAAATTAACAATACTAACGACATTACAGTAAAAAACTCATTACCTTTTTATATCTTCTGACAATAAAGAATAATTTTCATTGCAAGTGACAAAATTAGAACATAACGAAATAATTGAAAATATCAAGTAACAACAGTAGCTGAATGTGTTGGTATACGGTAGTTATAGTTAACATATAGAGTGTTTTCTAAGCTCGTGTCATAACTTGTTTTTTGAATCATTATAGATCAAACAACCAAGGACTCACTGGTATTCGAGACACATGCTGTTGAAGTTTAAAGAATCACATTGAAAATTGAGTTAATAATTTAATTAATTTAAGGTTCATCAAATTGGTAAACAAATTGGTCAGAGTGACACATACAGTGAAGACACGTGGGAACAAATTCATTTAAAATTCAGGGGTTTGTTTTTTGGAAAAGCGCTCGGACAAGTGGATTTTTTTTAATTTTTAGTTGCGGATTTGCTGATGGTAAATTCATGTATATAGGGTGGCCCAAAAATAAGTTACGACAATCAACTTCATTTATTAAAATGGAAATACCTGTTTTATTTAATTTTTGGAACCTGCACCGAATTCTAAGTAAGTTGCATGTACCATCTAAACTCGACAGTTATCGAGAAATTAACGATTTATTTATTTATTTATTAATAAAATAGAAGAACCAATCAAATTCAATGTTCAGATTGTTGACAACATAGGAAAAGAAAAAACAGCAAAAAATATGAACCCCATTGTCAGTATGCAATAATAATTTTAACAATATTTTTGAATTAATATTTCAAGATAATCATAAATATGCAGTTCAATTCTTGAGCAGTGTATTATCGACTTGATTTCTGAGGTTTTTTTTTGTAAATCGAGCAAAACATTCGATTGTGTTTTATTTGTCTTTTTTTTAATTCTGGTAATTTTGATTGTTGACTTGTCACCGTTTAGTCACATGGAAATTGTACGACTTAAAACAAGAAATTGTGAAGTGCCAACATTTTGTTGATGGTTAATATGGCGATAGGACTCGAATACAAGAAGTTTGCGAGTTGTTTAATAAGTACCCCGAGAGGCCTATTACACGATCGATAGACTAGTGACATTCAACTCGACAAGTACCTGTAGAACAGTACGAGATTACCATTACAATATTTTCTCAAATATATGGATCGGAAGGAGAGGTTTTATCGAATGGACAGCTAGGTTTCCAGATCTAACCCCATTAGATTTTTATATATGGGGTTATCTGAAGTCCTAGGTCTACTTCAATAAACCGGAAAATATTGAAGAATAGAATTAGAGCAGAAATACAACAAATCTAGCCCCAAAACTTAACTGAAGTGTTACCAGAGCTTGAAATTCAACTTACCTATTGTCAGAAAGTTAATGGTTAGCAATTTGAACATTTTTGTGATTTGTTCTGTTTTGTTAATAAATAAGTAAATAAATCGTAAATTTCTCGAATGATGACTAGAATTCGATGCAAAAATGAAATAAGAAATAGGTATTTCCATTTGAAAAAATTAAGTTAATTGTCGTAAATTATTTTTGGTCACCCTGTATACATGAATTTACCATCAGAAAAACCGCAGTCGAAAATAAAAAACGACAAACCACTGAATTTTAAATGAATTTGTTCCAACGATGCTCTGTGGTTCCAACCCACGCGTCTTCAATGTATATTTAGGGACAGGTACAAGAAACCTCAAATTTTGAATGGATATTTTAAAAATTAGATAAGTGTTTTTAAATCCTAATGCTGTAAGCAAAAAAAAAAAAAGAAATCCCAGGTTTTGAACGATTATTTTAGAAATTAGATACGTGTTTTTAAATCCTAATGGTGTAAGCAAAAAAAAAGAAGTTTGTAGTTGACTAAAACTATTTTTCTTCACAGAAAATATATAGGCTTTTTTTGAAAAACATTTCAAATTCACGATATTCATTAAATATTTAAAAAACACTAACGTAGAAACGTAAAAAGTCGTCTCTTTCAGATAACTAAAGATTTATGATATTTTAAATTATATTTCTAACAAAAAATGCTTATTATATTTTTATGAACAACAATGAAAAATAACCCTACAATTATACTAACATATCTAAATATATTTTTTTATTTAGTAATAAACTTTACATTCTTTTTTAACAAACTACGTTTTAACATTTACGCCGTATCTAGTTAAAAATAAAGAAATCCGATACCTATCAACTATATACTATTACTTATTTCGCAACTTGCTGTTAGATTTGTTATACAAAGGATATTGACTCACACTTTTACTTATGACATTTTTACGTAATCCCTAGTCTATTTGGTGATGCAATATGAGGTTTTGCAAAGGCACAAGGTCGTCACAACCGGAAAGTTTAAAATAACACCCATTAGAAGGTGTGACCATACATCACTGAGACAACTAATAAAAAACGGTACCTATGCAACTCCTGAAGAGGTAATTAATTATGGTTGATTAAAATTATCTTAATTTTAAATCAACCGCGAAATTTTTAGTAATTGGTTTTTACATTTTTGAAACCTACGAATTTTGTTTGAAACATTTTTTTCCACAATTCGATCCTGTCGAGTTATTCAGAGAAAAATTAATCTGACCTCCAAATAACCTGAAAGGATATATCTGAAAAAATCCGATATTCGGGTGTAAAACATGGCACTCTATCGAATGCTCACGTAGAATATAGGGTGTTGCATTTAATATTTCCCAGTTGACTTTGGTATGACCTTGAAACTTAAGGTCGAGGTCAATTCAATGTCACCAGCATATTGGTTTCTAGATGTCCTACAACATTTATCTAAAACATTTTTTGATAAGACTGAATCCTGAAATTTATCGGGTGCTTCGGGTTTTTTTGGGACACTCGTATAATATGCGGTATAAAAAAAATTATGTTGACGTCATACATTCCTCGTTTAGGAATGGTCGATTTAATTATGACAAACAGATATACAGGGTTGGGCAAATGTTCAGGCACCTGTGTACAGGGTGAATCGTAAGTTAGATTAAAAAAATACCTTTAACAAAAGTTTTTGCAGTATCTTTTCAATGACATAGTTTAATTTCCAACATCTACTTTACTTTTAGAGATACGGCGTTGTCGGCAATTTTTTAGAAAGACAGATTTTCACCGATTACAATGATATAGTGATTGGTGGGTCTGCGATTTATCCTTTTTTAAATGTTGAATAAAACAAAATAAAGACTTGGCTGTTTACAATTTGTGTCAAAACTACCTGAAAAAGTAATTGGGTTTGCTATCGTTTTTGCAAACTTTGTTTAAAAATCATCAATGGAAACTTTGTCAATAATATACTTTTCTCCAATTAATCGATATTCTACTTGAACGGTTTTGTAAATCGACATAACTGTGGTTACTGGAGTGATCAAAATCCACATTGGATAGAAGAAAATCACACTCAATATCCTCAGAAATTAAATGTAGGGATGGACATAATAGAGGATACATCATCGGCACATCCTTTCTTAGAGAAAATTTGAAATCTAATCGTAACTTTTACAACAAATTATTCCAGCATTGATTCGTTTATGTATTTCCAAACCAAGAAAATCCTGTCAAATGACATTTGGTACCAACAAGATGAAGCTTCCCCTCCGCTTCATTATGGAGTTGAAGTGCGTCGGTACCTAAATAATGTATTTCCACAGAAATTTCCATCGCCAGATTTAAGTCCGTTAGACTATTTTGTTTGAGGTCATTTAAAATCTATTGTCTACAAGACCAAACCTAAGATCTAATTAGGATGGCCGCTCGAGAAATATCACAACATACCATTCAAAATGCCTCAAGAGCCTTCGTTGATCGATTAGAATATTGTCAGGCTGCCGAAAGTCACCAGTTTGAACATTTATTATGAATCTTTGTTTAATATTCAATAGCTCCATATTTTGAATTAATAAATTTCATTTTCATTAAGTAAAATTTTTGTTTTATTCAATATTGAAAAAATAATAAATCGCAGACCCACCAAACCTTATATCAATGTAATGGGTGAAAATCTGTCTTGCTAAAAATGTTAAAATAAACACTGTATCTCTAAAAATAAAGTAGATGTTGCAAATTAAAGTTCGCCATTGAAAAGAATAAAAATACTACAAAAACTTTTGTTAGAGATATTTTTTAATCAAACTTATGGTTTACCATATACACAGATTATCTGACACATTTGCCTATCAATGTATTTGATAGTTGCCGATTTTTGATTGGTCTATAATAATTCCAGTTTCATTCTAGATAAAATGTATACTTTCCCGTTATAGCACTATATCAAATTTTATTCTGTTTTATAACCATCCAACATAATTTATTGGTCATTAAAAATATATGCATATGAAATACTAAATGAACTGAATAATAGCGTAGGAGTCAAAATACTGCCATAATTCACCAAGATTTATCGGCAGTGAGATGTGAACAATGTGAAATGCAAATGCGTATCGATTTAGAAGAACAATGGATTGTTCCACATTTATCTCTCAATGACCCCATGAACTGATATTTCGCGGCTTCACTCAGGGACCAATGCACTTTGCACTTCCTGTTATTGAATTCGCTGTTCTTTGAAAATCAAAAAGTTATGCAACACATTTTTAGACCACCGTCAGATATAAAAAATATTTATTCTATAAAAATACAGTGTGTGTCACGAGCACATAATTTTAATGGGACATTCCTCAGACAAAAATTAGTAAAAAAAGTCTATACAGTATACAACCAGTCAGAAATATTGACCGTGAAACACAAAACAGGAAGTAGGAAATAAAGCAGACACATTTTTATTTGTTGGGAATATTTTTTAACTTTGATGATATGATGAATTGTTTCACAGCCAATATTCCTGCCTTTTTGTTACGCACTCTACAAACTTTTATCAGGGAATGCATAATTCCCGAAAAAGAACTCTTCAAAATTTTTTACCTTAAAAGTTTTTAAATGTCGGCAATCAAATTGCAAGGATAATACATAATATTCTTTTTGTGTAACAAATACTTTTTCTTATATAAAAAAGAATCAGATTTGTAATTTCATTAAAAGTAAGGTTTAGAGTATTCTGTATTTTATAAAATTTATTCGTGCTACAACAATGCTAAACTACGTTCACATATTTTTTTATGTTTATTGGTTTTGTTTTTGTTCAGACTTACTTATTTCTTTGCGTTAACGTAATAATTAAAATTCTTTTTCATAACTGCGGTTTGTATTGTGAACAAAAAGAAAGTGCAATCATTATTATGCAATTTACTTCAAAATCTAAAAATATACGAAAATTGTACAAGTCATAAGCGTAGAAGGAGGCTGATTCCATATATCTAACGCACTGGTAAAGTCTTTCCGATCTCAATTGAAGAACCAAGAGATTGTCAGTAGGTCAGGTTCGGTCCCTGACGCAGCAACTCGGCATTCAAATATTTGAAAAACTTATTCCTATATTTATTTAGCCATATCCACAAACAGGTCTGGTCGAACTACACGTGGAGGTGGTAGAAATGTACACGCCCAGTTGAGGAATGCGCATGCGGGCAAACGGCGTATAACACAGCTGCATTGGGCGACTGGCAATAAATCTCAGCTGCTGACAAGTGGTTGACAAATTGCCTAACAGTGCAGTGCAGCAATGTGGAATTTGGTGTGATTCAGGTAATTTTAATTTATCATAGGCACCTTCTATTAATCATTCATATTAGAATTGCGAAAGGGAGAAATAAGAGAGGATATTTTGTTTACTAATATTTTTACAACCTGGCATTTTGGAGAACTTTTTAATCGGAACAAAACTAAATTTACCATTATTGTAATAACATTATTGAGGACATAAATAATTAAAATATGTTGTTGGCCAAATGAACATATAATAGAAATTTTCTACACATTATATACAAATTATTGTAATTTTTCACATTTAGCAGAAAACTTTTTTAGGGACGGCTATGAAACTTACTAAATTTTATAGCTAGGCGTTTTTATACATGTTCAACTGACTTCGGAAAGACTATAATTAAAATGCCAAATATTGTAACAAATTTTGCGGAGCTACTACCATTACGCTTTATTGAAATATTTAACGCTAAGCAGCTCATTTATACAACGTATAACAAAAATGAACCAATAAATTTTAAGGGTATATAGATGTCACAAAAATAATAATTAATAATACATTTTCTAAAATCCTGACCACATCTGAAACCAACTGTTCCAAAAACGAAATACATTAAGTACGGGAAAATGACAAAAAAATGTTTTCTTTCAAGAAAAGAAGCGGTATGACAAATTTCAAGTTTCTCGAAAAAGCTCTTGGGGAAATATATCGAAAAATTAGAAATTCTTTCAGTACTCCCACGCCCTCTATTTCCTAAGTAAATAGAAAGAAATTATATGGCTTACCCCTAATATTTTTTTTAATAAGTTTTCTAATATTTTTCTAATAAGTTCTATATGATTGTTTGTTGGTTCGTTTTTGTTACACCTTGTATAAACCTGTTTACTTATTGTACTCTTTGTGTACTTCATAGTAGGATACTTTGTAGGTACAGAGCCTTCATAACTGTTTACAAGCCACGTGATCGCCGAGTTTAGACAACCAACATTGCAGGGCTGGTACTGCTAACGAAAATTCCCTAAATCTTGGCGTCACCAATATTAATGATTCGCTCGAGATAATGCGATAGCTGATTGGTTGAATAGAATCTCGTGAAAAATTACACCAATCACAGCAGGTGAAACAGGATATTATGTTTTAATGTAATCTTGATGTAATTTAATTGTCAACGTGTAAGAAATAAAATTACTGTACCAAACAAAATTACTGGTATCGTGGCTTGTAATCATTTATGAAGGCTTTGTATAATTCCTAACTTTTTCAATTTATGATTTTTGTTTTTCACCTTTATAATTTAAATTCTGAGTCATTGAACAATTAACGACAATTTTTAAGTTGAAGAAAATTTAAATTTAAATTTCTCGATTTATTCTTAAATATCTATTATGAAAAATACTACTTACATTGATTTTGCAGAAATGTAAAAATAATCGTGTACATACCTGCAACAAGAAAAAATTAATAGTGGAAAAATGATGACTGCAGACATGACAAATGAAAAAATGATATTGTATAACTAATCTATTAAATAGCACTAAAGGAAACAAGTTGAGGATGCTTATTTCCTCTAGAACGCCAACAATAGATTATTTCGTTTTCTACTGTGGGCAGCGCCGGACTGGCCATAGGGAAAAAAGGGAAAACTCCCGACATTTAATTAGATATATTTAAAAAATTTGAAACTATTTTAGAATGGAAAGCAAAAAAAAAAAATTAAAATTTAGTCGCTTTTTAAACTTTATGTTTTTTTTGCGACAATTTATTTGAGAGACATGCAAGCGAGCATGCAAGTTAAACCACAGATGCTTTTGGGATAAAGGAAGTTCATTATTTGCAAAACCGCAAACAGGCGTGAGTTATTGTAGATACATGAATTTCTGCGCTAAAAAATCGTTTTGACACAGTTAATAGTAAATTTTATGCTAACATTGAGCTCCTAGATCCTCGAAACTTTGACGATATAAAAAATAAAGGTTTAAAATCACCTGCCTTTGAAGAACTTTGTGAAAAATTTGAAATTTTTTAATCCAGATACTTCTGCCGAAAAAGCAAGAGAAGAAATGCTATAACAAATAATTGGCGAAAAATTGAATCGTCACCTTTGAACGAATACGAACAAAATGACGACGTGTATAATAGTGATATCGAGCTTTTAACCGGTAATGACGATGATGACGAGTCAGAATGGTGACATAGATGATGATGAAATTACTTCTAATATTAAAGACAATCAAAGTAAAGAAAAACAAAAAAAATCTTGCAAAGACTGTGCTGTGTGCTGCTATAAATTTTAAACTAGTATAATCTTCTGACGGGCACTTATCCAACGCTTAGTTTAGCATACAAATATCTCCTAACTCTTTCTTTTACGCAGATGGCTTGTGAGCGATCGTTTAGTATTTTAAAATTTATCAAAAATCGGTTGCGAAATTCCATCGGACAATCAAAATTAGAAGCCTTTATACTTATGAACTTTGAAAAAGATATTTTAAACAAGATCACTTCAAAACATACAAGTTTTAGAAATAAGCTTTTACTATATTATTTTCAGATTTGACAGATGTATTTTAATCGAAATTGTTCAAATGATTAAAATTAAGTTATAAACATGTAATTCTTTTGTATACTATTAGGTTAATACATATGATTTAACAATACGCTTTCCTTGGTTTTATTTTCGTACAAATAATTGTGGTTTATTCTAGAATTAAGTTCTTAGGTTAAAGCTGTCATATTTTCATGTCTTATTTAATAGACAGTGTAGGAAAGCGCCGATGGTCTATCACAAGTTACGTGAGAGCGATAAAGTAAGACATAAAAATCCATGCGATAGAGAAGGATGGCTATAATGAAGGCGTATCATAATCACCGCTCGTTTCGCCCTTCCACAAATAAGAAGTGGATCTTATTATAGTGGATAAACTAGTTGATGGATAAAATAAATAATACATTTAAAAATTTTCAGTCTTCTCAACTTTCAAAAACTCGACATAAATAACGACTATTTGAAAACTGTACACTAGAAAAACCCGTTTACTTTTTACTATGGCAAGCCAAGTCAGTTTAGAATTTTTTAGGGCCGCTGGTTTGAAAAATTCCCGGGCCGCTTTTTTCTCCCAGTCCGGCGCTGACTGTGGGACATCAGGACCTAATATACAGGGTGTTAAAGGTTTGACTACCTTAATTTTAACAGACGATAGAATACATTAAAATAAAAAAATAAACTTTATATGACATGGGTCCTAAAACTCCTAAATTCAACCATTTCCGAGAAAAAAATTATCAAAATCTCCGACTTGATGTACTAAAAGTTCGATAAATTAAAGAATATTACATAACTGCGTGCATAGAATACCATAAAATAAAATGTTTATCACTTTTTTGAATTTCTTTTTGCTTAATTCTAAAAAATAATTAGCGTTGTAATAAATTTAAAATTCGATAAATTTCATATCGAGCAATGTGACAACAGCGCGACGATTAGCACGAGGCATTAAACAGTCCAGCAACCAACAATACGCATTTCAGTTGGTATCTGGAATTTGACCGTGACGGAGTGTTTTTTGCGTACCACTATTTCCTTTTCTTAAGGTGTTTCTCCTTGCTTTTTAAAAATGTTTACCATACGTGATAATTTTCCAGCGGGTGCGCGAAAATTGGATTCCAAGGTGTCGTGCATGCATCGAAAATGATTTAGTTTGTTTTGTACTCCTCCTCCTAAAATTACTGAATTTTGCTTTTTCGTAAGTACCTAAATTATTTTTAATACGTATGATTATATGGACGACGTGAAACTTTGGGTACTTTAATTACATATTTTTCAAATTCATAATTTGATTAAAAGTTAAGTTCCTGTTTTAAGAAATTCATAATTACTAAAATTCGCGCTAAAATTTAAGGACATCTCATCTTCGTACTACAAAATCGATACATTTTATTTTATTTATTAAAAAACCTGAGAAACGATTGTCTTGAAATTTACTAAATGTTTCACAATAAGTTGTTTACATTTTTGTTATATCAGAACAAGTCTGCCCCGTGCACACGTGGTCTGCATCAGCTGTCTAGTATTACGTTAAGCGCTGTTGTCACGTTGTGATGAAACTCCCCTGTAATATACAACTTTTTTTGTTCATTTATGATTATTATTCTATTCTATATCATGCTGAAGTAATGGCAGTCAAACTTCTTACACCCTGTATAGACATAAAAGCAGAAAATTTAAGGGAGTGAAATACTAGAAAACTTGCATTTAGAACCATCTTTAAAAATAGTTAAAATATATATTATATTTTTCAATACTTATACCTAAATAAGGCGGAATTTGAACAAAAAATAATTTTTCGGCATTTTAACGAAACATGTAGTCGCAAAATGTTCCAAAATATTATAAACGTGTTTCCTGGGAATCGGATGATGTTTTCGACACGAAAAAATGCGATATTTTGTAACATTTTTAAATCTTCTTTAAGCTGAAACTGTTTAATTTTTCCAAAAACTGCAAATATAAAATAAATCGATTTTTTTGCAAATAAAATTCATTTAAACTTTTTAGAGTTTTAGAATTTTGATTATTTTTATATCGCAATTTGTTATTATAAGTAAGTAAAAGTTGTGGGAAATATTTATAAAAAAAATGCTTTGAGGTTATTTTACTCCGTTAGTATTCAGTTTCAAGTTTTATGAGATAATTGTATCATTAGATTTATGAGTACAACCACATCCTAAATTTTTTGAAATTAGTTTCCGAAAACTGTGTAAAGAATAACTAAATAAATTAATTGAAAAAAATTAGTACTAAAATGAATGAATTATTAGACGTCTAATTCTAGAAAAACAGATTCCTTTGGTGGATACTGCATAAGCACGGGTGTCGCCCTTCAGGGGATACTATGTAAACTGTGAGAATAAAATCTGTACATTAACAATTGTAAATTAATTTCACTCCAAAGGTGAACTGGTGACCACTCCTACACTATACATAAATTTATACTTTGCATTTTTTATCTTACAGTCGATCGACTACGGACAATATAGAAAGGTTTTGCCTGCTACCTACATAATGCTACGGGGTCATTACATTTATTGCAATCTCAATATAAATTGCGTTTTTTTTACTTGACTTCATTATATTCTTTGCAAGTGATCGGATAGAGCGCAAAAAATAAATCACGTTGCTGAAAAGACGCCTGTGTACAAAGAAAAATATTGTTAGGTTTTAGATGCGGCTTATATCTGCATTTTAATATACAAAAATAATACTGGTTTATTCGAAATGCAGTTCTACAATGATTTCTAATTTATAAAATTATTGTGAATATGCGTCGATTGATTACTTCAAGATGTACAACTTCGCGAAAAAGTGGTCTTAAGAAAATTATGAAGCTTCTATTACTGTAAAATATGTGAATTAATAGAATTTCAAAACATTTTTCTATGTATATAATTTTTTCCTTTTAATTTCTATTCCACTTTGTATTTCTTGACTCAGTATACAATATCAGGATGGCCTGTATATACATAAACATAAAAAAATTTGTTGTCTAGAACCTACTTACTCTTTGCGATATTATTGCCATTGAAAATTTTTATAAGGGGCATGGTTTTCAAGAAAAAATTAGAAACGTATATTAATCATGCCACAGGAACTAACCAAAGAAGACTGAGATGTCCGTCTTCAGAAATAATGTTTTTTAAACACTAGATATCAATTTAAAAGTATTAACGAGTGTGGATACTCATGTATCAAAAAGTGAAAATACATTTTAAAAATAAAGAATATTGATTGTGTTATAAATAGACATCATAAACTTTATGGCGACTATCAAATAAAAAAACAGTAGTAATCTATATTATGCTAGTAAGCGGCAATATGCGTTGCAGTAGCTAAATGTATGATCAAGCCGTGTGCCAGTCTATGCTCACGATCCACAATGCTACCGACTACCAAAAAATCATGTACCATACACTCGACCAAACAAAGCATCAAATTTACTCAAAAAATAGTGGGATTACTAAAATGTGAAGTAGTTGATGCTTCGTCACCAATAATAAAAGTAGCATATATTAGAAACTATTTTCGACCTGCGCCTGTGACCTCGGTAAATGCTGAACGGTCATTTTCGTTTTTAAAATGGGTATTTAGGTACCTACCGATCGCCAGAGGATTATTTTCAATAATCGTTTTCCTTATGAGTAAGAAATTATTATTTTGTTAACTTTTGCTGGTACTTATTATTACGTACTATATCTATACAGGCTGTTACAAATTCAATTTTTACTACAGGGATCTCGGAAACGGTAAGAGATACGAAGTAGCTTAAATGGGGGCAAAGTTGCGTAGTCCAACATTATGTCTCCGAAAAATCAAGGCTAACTTGATTAATTTTCAAAATAATTGAAAAAAAAACAAAATTTTGGAAATCCGTTTTTGTTTTATTTGTAAAACACAGCTTACTATACGAGAAATAAATTTATGATTAAATTATCATTAAATATATAGCAATGATTTCCAATTTTATTATAATGTATAAATTGCGCATTAAATAAATCGGAGATTTCACCAATAAATTAGTCCTAGGGGCACTACAGAAGAACAAATGCTGCTGTCTAGAATTACCACGTGGTACGCGGAAGTAAATTTTGCTTAATAGAATAGAGCAATCAATTCTGTTTAGAAGATTATATAAATATCGCATGAGTGAAATATTACGACGCGTTTCCAGTGATTCTAACCCAAAAAGATTCAAAAGATCTACATGAAAACATGAAAGCCTTGTCTCGGATAGACACCATCTTGTGTAAATGCTATAAATTTAAAAAAAGGCCTTTGAACTGACTCTAACCTTTGCCCATGTATGTTGTATATTGGATACCATATTATGGAACCATACTCCATTTTAGATCTGACGAGGGAATAAAATAAGATTTTAAATGTACGGATATCTGTAAAATCTCTACAATTGCGGTAAATAAAACCATAAGTCCGGAACGCACTCGATACAACATTATTAATGTGATCGATGAAAGTGAGTCTGCTGTCAAAAGTTATGCCTAGATCCTTAAACAGTTCAACACGACTAAGGACATATCCATCAATGTTATAATCTTGAATGTATTCGTTCCAAAATTATCAAAAATTTTTATTTAGATTTCTGTTTATTGAATTATCGTGCACTCTAAGTGTCGTTAGACCCTGTGAAATCCACTTAGTTATTTAAACTATTACCATCACCAATAAAAATCAATAAAACAGTAATAGAGTTTTAATTCCGTGCCCATAGTTATTTCTAGGTTTTTCGAGTGCTCAAAAATCAAATAAATTCCGATCTAACTTTTTTCAGGATGCTCATACAAATACATCTGACACGCTCTTTCACAGTTGCAGTTACAGGTAGGTATAATCAATTCCTAAAAATGAAGTTATGATAAATGGTTCTGGAAAGACGAAATGTTACATATAAAAATTGATTATGCCATCACCTCATAGCCACAACAGTCAACATTTTATTTTCATCGCCTACTGATCTTAAAGTTTCAAATCCGTGACACTGCTACGCAAACCGGAACGTACAGACAAACCTGCAAATAATGCAATTTTTCTCAATAATGGTTTTCTGTAGGCGATTTTCTAAACAGACAATTTTTTTTAAATAAAACGACGTTTTCAATGCTGCTGCCCGTTTTAAAAAATACGACCTGTATAAAAGTTTTGACCGTTAAAAGGAGAAGGTAACCGGAAAAAACTGTCACACAGTATATCACTTTAACTAAAGCTTTAAGAAATAATACGCCATAATAGTCCAAATAAGTGTGCCAAATTTTAACGCGATCGGTAAAAGGGTTATCAAGTTATTAAATTAGTTTTATTTTTGACAACTTTGAAGACATATAAATCAAAAACCGAAAAAATTTTATTTAATTTTTTTTCGTAGATCTTCGCGAATATTGTCGGTGAAATTTGAGGTCACTGTGTATAAAAACTGGGTTCTAAGTAGCTTATATTTTTGACTCTATAACTACGAGACCAGTAGCCAAACACATGTACTAAATTTGTTATTTCTACTAGTTTATATAAATATTAAAAAAAACTTGTCAACAAGTCATCGTCAAATTGCTAATAAAATGCTTCGTATGGAAGCAGAATTGACCCATACCATTCGTTTCAAATGTATTGGCTGCTCACTTTGAATTCTTAGGGAAAAAAACTAAACGTCTTAATTAAACCATATTTGGATATGTCAACTACTTGAACGGTTATAGTATACTGAAATTCTAAGCAAATAGAAGTTTTAGTTTTACCGTTGAGTGAGAATACTATTTCCCACTCAACGGTTTTACTAAAATATAATAAAAAAATATAAACTAATCGTTACATTATTTTTTATATAATAATAATTGGGAATTAATTCTTCTAAGACTAATAATCAAAATTACTTAAAATTTTAACGAGTCACATAATAGTATCATGATTTTTTTAATAATGAAACATCAATTAGTTCAATTATTCAGTTATTGAAAAAAAAAAATTGAAACAATATTTTCGTTTCTGTCGGTTAAACCAAAACAATCGCATATAAGATAAAACCTATTATGATATAAACAAATAATTATTTTATTTAAAAATAAACGAAATACTACTATAAATATGTTGTGAACAAAAAGAATTTCAAAGCCTCTGAGATGTGGAACAGGAAGGTGCACAGAAGAGATAAACTTATAGGGCATAATTAAATTTATAGGACAGCTATTTGTATTTCTACGTGAAAATAGGATTAATTAAAGTAAATTTGAGATACTTTTATTAACTTTTGAGTGGAAAATAAAAGTTATCAAAAGCAATTTTAGTAAAAATATGTAGGTATAAATAGCATGTTTATGGTTTATGGTATAAAAATGTTATTAGTGTTTTGTTATAGTCTCATTTTTGCCTTCACAAAAATGTAAAAGACCCTTTGTTGAAGACAAATAAAAGATAATGTTTTATTTCTTTTATTTCCTAATGAGATAACCTATTGAAAATTAAAGAAAATTTATACATAATACTTTATATGATTTATTTAGAAAATGTATAAAAACATGTGAACGTACTTCATTGCCTCAGAGTTGAAATTTTCAGAAAACATAAAAGTAATTTTATACAACATATTATGTAAGTATCAAAATAGCTTGTAGGCACGTTGAAGAAAAATCATTGGACCAAAAAAATATTTACTTGTATAAATTTACATCAATAAGATTGTTAGAAATGCAAGACATAACCCATGAGATATATCTACACCGCGAATTTTTCTAAGACTGCTTTGAAACATTGAAGCTAATTATAGAAACAACGTTTTAGTTTTAGTGTGTGTGTGAGGTCAATAGCGTTCATTGCCGTTACCGATATGTTCATGTTTTTTTTGCAATAACATTTTGAACCATATAAACATTTGATAAGTTGATTTATTTCGTCTGCCACTCTTAAACACTTCAAACATGAAGTAGGTGTGGATTACATTTGCCTTCTGTACTACCTGAAGTTTGTTTTTGGCTGTGAGTTTATCCATTACAGATTACCGTGTTAAAATATTGGAATAACATGGGTGATTAAAGGGTACTTTGTGTAATAACATAAATAGAAATTTATAATTCTGGGCTTTTTACTCTCGAACGTTTACATACATTTTAATAGCAAACGCAATTATTAAAAAATCGCTTTAGATTCTGAAATTTCGTCTGCTCGAAAAAAGCCCATCTTGAAATGGTAGCTGTCTCGGAAGGGTTATTGATCTGTAATTAAGTTTTGTAATTCATAATGATATAGTGACGCTTCAGTCCGAATTTTTTAATACTTAGAAATGTTTTATGTTCCAAAAATTCGAAACTGAGATGAAAATTGTCACGTTCTTTCGTCGGTGGTGTCTCAGCGATTGGTAGAGTGCTTTGTTAAAATCATCTACTTTACGGCTGATGCTGTTTGGCGGCACTCGGAGCTTCGTAGGAAAACATTCGACATATCGGTAGAATGCCGCTGTCTCCCTCTGCGCCTTCCAATATGCGTCATAGATTTGTGTCCCGTAAATGGGTTTTGAAAGGTTTTGAAATGCATTGGAAACTGGAGTGAATTTTCGAAAAACTAGTAATACGACAATATGTTGAAGGTAAAACCTAATTTATTTCATAATTTGTCACCCATTCAGTAAGATGCCAAAATATTTGAAAATCATAGAGTTGATTTGAACTTCTTGTGTTAATTTTGACAAGGAATATATTGTGCAAAACCATACTTATCGTATCAACTTCGACGTCACCTGTTACATGGGTGTTGTATAATAATGAAATCGTAATATTAACGGTTGGTAGAAGGAAGCGCAAAAAAGCAAACGCCTAGGTGGGGCATTCTCGAAGGAAGCCTAAATAGTTGAAGATATGGAGTTGAAGTGAGAACAGTGTGGAGATGGGAGTAAGACGATCGGCGGTCAGTGTGGCAAAATAGTGAAAAGTGTAAGTGTTTAACTCATATTAATTAGCAGGTAATATTCTCTAAGTACTTTGTTGTTAATCTTATGAATGTGATGGTTATAGACGTTTCATGATAATAATTCTGTATGTTTAGCCTTCATTGTCTTATGCTCAGGGGCGTATATTTTTCTAAGGTAAAATTGTTACAATTATTATTAACGATTGCTCATTACATATTTATTAATGTTAAAATATGTATATATTGTCGTGACTGCTCAGATATTGCAATAACGACTTATTTGTTTCACATCTAACTTGTTTTATCATGATTACGTTGTTCTTTGATTTCTTGTTCTCACTTTATGTCATACGCATATAAGAGCTTTGTTGAATTTATTAACATTTTCGCCCTTGAGGAATGAATCTGTAAAAAGAATAATTAAAAACAAAAAAAAGAATTGCTAAAACAGATCTTCCGAAATCTCAACTCATAGCTGGATTGCCTCCCGTATGGGACTCCAGTACCTTACCTATTTATTATTGTTATTATTATTATTGTTGTTGTTCTTCCGAAATCTCAACTATAGCTGGATTGCCTCCCGTATGGGACTCTAGTACCTTACCTATTATTATTGTTGTTATTGTTGTTGTTATTATTGTTGTTATTATTACCTTCCGGCCCTGCCGGCTAACTAACACCAAACCTCTTCAGTTTTACTTGGAGTGTGTATGTCTAATTCGAGTGCGATGACATTTAATGATACATTAAATAAGTCAGGTCTTAATTATCATTAGCAAAGTATCTTAATTTATGCCTTTTGGTTAGCGGTTGTTTTGTATTTATATTTGGGTAGTTAGAGCAACGATCGTGGGTTTCTCTGCCATGCTCTTTCCCCACAGGAGCTCTAGGTGAGCCTTACACTCTCATTTTATGCTAAATGATTGTTAATGTTTTTGTTGTTCTTTCTATTTGTCACATGTTCAATTTGAAGACTGTTGCATGTAAATAATAAAGTTAGGTGTATTTACTCTGTCTTTGTTTTATAAAATTGAACCATACTTCCCCTCTTTAAAGTTAGTAGCCAGCGCCTTCCGGTCAATTAAAAATAAATGTACACAACGTAGGTATTCCTTATGACGATCACACATTTTTGGCCACGCCACAACTATGTTTGTATATTTTTTTTTCGATCGAACCTGGGGTTGTTATACTACAATATGTAGGTGTAGATGTTTGACTGTCGAATTAAGGAACACCTTGTATTGTATAATAGTTTTATTTCTTTTCTTACAAATGCCTCCTTAACCTTTCATGGACGTTACAAATACCATGAACATATGGTATGGTTGACATCTTGTGTTATTTACGCTACTTGCAATTAACTGCTAAACATTTTGAATTTATTTTTTTATTTTTACAAAAAATACCTAAATTCATATAGTAGATAACCACAGAGTGCGAGTTATAATAATAATAATAGCTCATTTAAACTGCATAAAAAATTTGTAAAGAACAAATATCTGCTCACAATTTTTCAGTAATATTCATACAGCTGTTTATTTTCTAAATATACTTATTTTTTTGCAAACGTTGTACCGTTTAGCATCATTCCATTCTTCTTGCAAGGGTACAACATAGGTGTCTATTTAATACCTGCTTTTACATTGGATGTCATTGTCCTTTCAATTTTTTGTCCTGTTGAAAAGTAACACTTAACCATCCATTAATAATATCGGGTGGTATTAAATACAATGTTAAATTTCTCATTTGCTTATAACCTATTATAACTGATAACGACAGCAAAATTATCGCTTCTTTAGAATAATTTAGCATGCATTAAATTTGCCCAACAATGTATTTTTGCAATAGCTAATTATTTTTTATCTATTAGATATGTCTGAACCTCCAACCAATTATGGTAATTTAATTATCTTGTCTCCAGAGAACACCGTGTCATATAAATTTATGATTTTATTATAAGCGTTGATATCTCGGTTTAATCGTCTAAGAAGCATTGCAAAGGAGTTTCAAGGCAGCCACATCACTGTGGTGTGAAACAATATCATGTGCTGTGTATGTAAAACAACCGGCATAAGAAACTGTTCCTTTCGTGTGGGTTTAATTAACGCAATTATAATTATATGTGTAATTAAGTAGGTCAGATGTAAATATTTTAATAGGGAATATTATGTTACTGAAAGGAATATGGCGTAATTAAATACCTTTTATTGGCTATAATTACATTTAGGTTTCGTTATAATGTAATTTAATTATTATTGATCCAATTACTTGCAAAATAGGTCAAGTATTTACCGCAAACACATTGTAGCGTAAGTAGAATGAAAAAGAAATAATACTCCTATGTTTCCTTTTTTAAAAGTTGTATTACATGCGCTGAACTCATAACAAATACACAGGGTGGCCAAATGAAAACGAAACAGAGCCAATTTCAGAAACTGCGTCAAGATTGTAAAAATACCAGCAAAGAATATTCCCCTTTAATCTAAAATCGAAGGGTCTGAGCGTTTTTCTACAATCTTGACGCAGTTCCTGAAAATCGCTCTGTTTCGTTTTCATTAGGCCACCCTGTATATGGTGGAGCTTACAGGGCACTGTACCTACGTGATATTTAAAATTAAGATAAATTTATTTATATTTAATACCGTACTATTTGTGCATTTCCGGGAAATTATATATATTTTTTCTCTATAATTACTAGAAAAACTTATGGTTTTTTGTTTTTGAAAATAAATTCCCTTTTGGAAAATAAGACACAAACATCCTATCAACATAGGTCCGCTCCTGTTTTGTATTAGAGAGACAGGTTGTTAAAGATTTCCAAATTTTATTTTTTTTTTTTAAGTCTCAAATGAATGAAATTTGAGTTGTGAAAACCATTTAAAATCGTGCATATTTTAGTATTAAACAGGTGTAGACAGCTTCAACAGAGACGTGCGTGGTTAGCACTGGAACAATTTTGTAAAAAAATTTTTACACTAAGCAAACGCAAACGCGAAGTCAGTTACCGCTGTTATTACCGGTTTCGTACGGTGCGCTGATTTTCCGGATTTATATACAGTAGCGTATGAACCAGGCCACCGCCACTTACAGATATACAATGCACTTCCATAGCCTTCGCTAGAAATTTTTGAAATGCCCTTGTTGTTCTCCGGCTAAGCTCTGTGGGGCGGACCTACCATCATAATCTCTAGGCCCGGTCTGATATGCAGTTCTCGTTGGCTTTAAGGCAGCTGCGGACGGAGTCGTTCCTCAGACAATGGTGGTCTTCTGAAACGTTCGGTAGTTAGTCGCATCCAACGCTTCCGAATAGTGGTGACTGCAATAGTTGTACCGCGACTGAGTTCAAGACGAGTTTAGGGTTTCTAAAGTCCGCCTTTATAGAGCCTAGCCCGAGAACAACTGAGTCACGTTAAAAATTCCTAGCTAAGGTTACTAATTTATGAGTCTGCAACTGGCGACGACCTGAAAAACCTGAATGTCCACGGATAAAACTGAAAAGTAACATTTTTTATATTTTTCAATCTATGAAATAAAAAAGCATTACTTTTAAAAAAATTCTGCTTCTATACACATCTACAAAAATGTAGTTTTAAGTGGGCAAGCATATACAGGAACATTTAGAAATATAGTCATTGATTTTATACTTAGAACTCAACACTATGCGAGATAAAAAACAGAACCATTTGTGTCAAAGACAAAAAATATTTGGGTGGAATTATTACAACTTGAGGAACAATTCTGCTTAGTTAAAGAATAATTTGTACCCAATTTTTATTTCTCTAAAATTATGTAGGCTTTGTCGCATACAAAAAATATATTTTCTGTCTATTTCGTGTAAGACATATAGGCCAACCAATAGAGATTTATTGGCACACTTAAATATTACAGCAAATTTCATGTATTACCTTTTAAAAAATACTTAGTAAATGAAAACTCAAGTAATTTCCCAAGCAAAGTCGTGAACAATTTTTTTAAACAATAAAAACTGCAAAAAAATTTTTTTTGTTATTTTTATATCTCGAAAAATAATGTTGGAATTATTTTACTCTCAATAGGACTTGTAAAGAATAAAAAAAACCTATAAAATGATTTTTTGTGCGACCAGATCGGTTCATTTTTTACAGAGAAAATCCGGAAAACTTCTAAAATAGACTTTTTTAAAAAAATTCATAACCGTCAAATTTGAAGCTAGAAAAACAATATTACGGAAAATGACAGATAATAAATGTGTAGTTTAATTGTGCGCAAGATGGTTTTTATCCGATGCATAGTTTTTGCACAATTGCATTATAAACAAATTAGGCTCTTTTTTGCACAGCGTGGCAATTTATCAAAAATGGTCTGATTTAAATTCTGAAAAAAACGGCATCTGAAAGTAGACGACAAAATTTCCAATTTGTATATCTCGGATTTTCGTCTGGGTGATGGCAAATATGCTAAAAATACCCTTGAAAGTCAAAACCATCTTGCGCACGATTAAACTACATATTATTATCTGTCATCTTCCCCAAGATTGTTTTTCCAGCTTCAAATTTGACGGAGTTATGAATTTTTGAAAAAAGGTCTATTTTAGAGGTTTTTCCGGATTTTCTCTATAAAAAATGATCGGGTCGGACAAAAATCCATTTTATAGGTTTTTTTATTCTCTACAAAAGTCCTAATCAGAGTAAGACGATTCCATCATTATTTTTGGAGATATAAAAAAAACAAAAAAATGTCATTTTTTGCAGTTTTTATTGTTTAAAAAAAATTGTTCACGACTTTGTTGGGGAAATCACTTGGGTTTTCATTTACTAAGTACTTTTCAAAATGAAATACATGAATTTTGCTGTAATATTTAAGTGTAAAAATAGCCTGACCTAATACAAATATTTCATTAGAAAATTTTTTCCAGAATTAAAATTTATTCCCTTATTGCAAATATGATTTTTCTGAAGTCTCCCTCTTGTAGGTAAAGTGCTCATTCTGTATAAGTGATTGGAAAAAATATTAGAAGCTGTTTAGAATTAAAATTCATAATAAAGTACTAAATTTTGTCGCAAATTAATTTTAATTTTACAATTCAATGATTCACCAAATCAATAAATATGAAAGGAGGCCGATTACTTTCCAGTTTCGCATTCAGACATACATACATTTTAATTGTAAATAACTTTCAACAAACATTTTTTGATATCCTATATGAAAAAGGGACCTACACGGAAAATAATTTGTTTCTGACAAGACTTATTCAGAAATAAAAATGTGCTACAAAGGAGTTTAAACTCATACAGAATAGTTTACTACATTTGAACAAAACAGATTTTTTAATAAGAATTAGGTACTTTTTTTCATAAAATGAAAAATAAAAAAGGTTTCTCCCTTTTCAGCTACAAATATGTGGACACTCTGTATATGCCTACATTTTGACCCAGGACTTTTTAAGGTACCATTTCCATACCCATCTAGCTCTGCAGTTAAGAGTATGTAGGTACAGTTCTTTATGAAACACCCTACATAAAACCCGTATATAAATCAATATTTACAATTGTTATATGGTTACAGAACTCGGATAGAACAGTTATAAAATACTTTTTTGACTAAAGTCACATGTTAAAGTAATGGTCGAAGTAATGGCATTTAACCACAAACGTGTTATATTATCAGAGATTTATATACCTATCTAATATTTTAGAACAATTTTCTTATATTATACTATTTAAATATGGATGTACCTAGAATATATTATTTCAGAAGGTTGTCAGGCGGACTACTTTTAATATTTGCAATTCCAGACCTTAATGTGGGCACAACATTTGAATTTTAAATGTATTTTTATATAACTTAAATATCTTACATATGAAATGGACCCTTTTTATTACAAGGCCATCTGTTTTTGAAGTAAAAAATATATATTTTTACTGTTTCCTAAATAATCCAAATAAAGTAAACACCTAAAAATTGGAAAAAAATATTTTTTTGCACTGCTTTTATCACACGGTCTTTCAAAACAAATTTGTACCACGAGTTATAATTTTCAGAATGAAGTTAAAACAGTGACTGCTGTCGTCTTAGATGTCTAATACTTTGACTTTTTTTTATAAGACATTAATTAACAGGAAATTTTTTATTGTCTACACTAAATATTATGTGCAAAACATTAAATAAATAAAAATATAGTATATCACTTTCTCACTCCATCTCACAACAACATAAATGAATAATAATTGAAAAAAAAATGGAAGAGAAAATATCAGAGGCAATGTTAATATTTAAGTTGGCAGCAGCTCGTGATTTTTCTAATTTCTGTTTTAAATTTAATTTGTGAAATATGGGCTAGTAATAATAAATTCTGATAAAATCTGAGGGTTAATCATATTAAAATGTATCAACTTTGTGATTAAAATTATTCATTAGAGCGCATTTACATTTAGATAACTTCCTATCACGTTACCATTAAACAATAAAAAAGACAAACCTGTTTCTGGCTTAGCCGTCTTAAAATCCCCGACGCTGTTGCAGTCCGAATCGTAGCACTCCGACAAAATATTGCCGGTCCGTCTCTTTCTCACAGCATACGTATGCACCGGCACAATCAACTTGGGCCTCGGGATCAAGAAGTCACTGGAATCACAACCGCCTCGCCGCAAAGTGGGCGACGAGTTCTTAGTCCTGTCTCGCAATTTCGGCTGGGAATTTATCACATTTCGCTTTGGACTCGAGCCGTTCTTATACAAACTATACACTTCGTTGATTTCACTGTCTGCGGATGAAGACGAAGTTTTCGCGTAAGAACGCTCGTCTGCTACCGATTCGCTTGAAGAGGAAGAAGAAGGGTAAATGTTTTTCGGTGGAAGTCGCTGTCGGGGTTTTTCAGAGTGTTCGTAATAACCGCTGTCGCTTCTGTTCAGATTTGTGTGGGCTTCTTTCTTCACTTCATCTTCGCCAACAGTTATTAAATATTTGTTTTGGTCGTCTATCCACGTACTGACGCGTTCTTGCACTTCGTCAGAATCAGACACGTCTTCCTGGTTTAGCAATTGATCGTCTATTTCGCTAAGTGGATTGGATATGACTCTTACTTTGTTGTCTTCCTTATCATGGTTGTCATCTTCATAGTGATCTACCATGGTACCTGTTATTTCCGTGCTGATTTCATCGAAACGAACAGATTTCTTGATATGTTTTTGTAGATCATCGATGACATTTTTAAATTTTTCCCTGTCTTGGTCTCCGTTCACCGGAAGCTTTTTCCTTGGTTTAGGTTTCGGAATCGCTTTGCCATCAGCTTTAAAGCTTCTGTCTCTTTGCACTTTAGCTTGGGAAGGCAAGAAATATTTAGGAATTTCCTCTTCCACGTCTTTCTTATTTTTCGAGTTTATTCTTGACAAACACTTCTCACTGTGGTATTTTAACCTTATACTGTCCTTTCCGCTCTTGTTGAGCTTATTGGGTATTGCGTAGATGTCTTCATTGTCTTTTTTTATATCATCCAACATACTCTGATACTGACCAAGCCGACTAGATATAGTACCATCCATACTTTTATAGCTGTATTTATCCCACGAATTGGAGGCTGAGCTATTGTTGGATAAAGACTTTTGCGCATCTTCCCAATTTGCTTCATATAGTCTTCCTCTTGTAGAGTTCGGGATGTCCATTTCTAGCCAAGCTGGATCATTCATCACGGCCTTACCTGGGTAGTGTTTAATCTTCATTCTGATTTGCGTTAAAGTTTAATGTAAACTGACTTCATTAATGGGTGTGAAGTTTCATTGTATTTTCTTTACAAGGCAGAACACCTATTTTTTCGGCCTATTTAACCGCTGAATCTGAAAACAATCGTGCTTAAGGATATTTGCTCATGTTTATATACAGATTAATGAGGCGTGGCAGATAGTGTTAACCTGTGCTGTAAAGTGAAATAGAAAATTTTCACCGTTAACATGAACAATACACATTTTCGTTTGGTTGACTGAATAATGAAGTCTATCTAATTGTAAGTATAAAGAATATTGTTATAAGTGTTTAAGTTTCACTTTAATGTCTATACTCTTCTAACAGCGCATCGTTATATTAATTCAAGACATTATTGAACATGTAATAATTAGTATAAATATGGGTAAGTAGGTTTGGTATTTATTAAATACATATTTATTAAATATTTTGAACAAAAGGAATGCAATATGATTAATTTTAATCTGAATATAAAAATTGATGAATAATTCCAATATTCAGTTAAATACGTTTATACACTGCAGAACAAAAGTTTTATGGAGAATAAAAGTTTTCTGAATATAACTTTTTATTGTAGGTAAGTACACTATATTGATAGAGGGCTAGAAAACAGTGAGCTCAAAGAGTAATAAGTAGGTTAAACAGAAAATAAATAAGTAATTAATTGATTCTGAAGGTAAAATACTGAAAACGATAGAAGAGAATAACAAATTAGGGCTGTTTATATGTGGAAATCTATGTAAAATACAGGATGATTTACAAACGGTAACCAAAAACCTCGTATTCTTTGGTGAATTTTAAGGGGTCTTTCCTATAAACTTTTTATCTAGGGCACTTCCTTAAAAAGATACAGGGTGTTAAACTTCAGAATATATTTTTAATTTTTTTTTAAATAATTTAAAAACTAGTAAGTGAAATAATTTGAAATTGAACACATGTATTTATGTAAGCATTGTCCAAAATCTGTAGGTTTTTCCTAAAATTTATATGCTCCAGTGGCGGAAATTCAGGGTATCGGTAGAATATTTTTCTAAATATACAGGGTGATTCAGTCATAATGTCATTAATTTTAACCACGTATTCGGAAGGCTTAATAAAGACAGAAAATCGGAAAAAAAAATTTTTTACTCGACTTTTAAAAATGAAGGAAATCAACCCATAACTCCCGCTACGAGGGCTGCCCTGCCGATGCCCGGATGCTCGGAAAATTTTGTAACGTAATGTCACGAACAGTTGTCGGCTAAAGGAACAGCGTTGCCAAGTTCAGGTTCAAGCTCGCCAGGTTAGTATTTGACATATAACCGACCACTTCGTACACTCGATGCACCTGGGCGACTACAGCTACTACGAAAACAGCGGGTATTTTAGATTTTAAATTAAATTTGTTGATACGATTTTCCTTTGATAAAAGACCGACAACTTTTTGCTACTACACTCGTATTAGTCTAGGGGCTAGGGGCCAGATAGGTTTCCGTAGCCAAACAGAATTCCACGGCTGCAAATAACTTATTTTTAAGTATTTTGACTTCTCGAAACCAAAAAACTTGGTGGCAAAGCCTGAAAGTGGTCAGTTTAATTGTTGTTAACAAATTGAATGTTTAAATGGCTGTAAAAAGTTTATTTTTATAGCTAGTACAATTTTTTATCTGTTAATTATTACGTTTTCTCACAACAAACATATATTTTTTTGAAAATTAAAAAAAGATTAACTTTAACCAAAGTTATTGCAAATTTAGTGCAAATATATTACATTTTCCGTCTCTGCGCGCACCAATTTTACCATATCTCTGGTTCAATTGGACGGATTGAGACGCACATCTCATTTTAAAACTTAAACTTTATTTTACAAGATAGGTAAGTTCCATTGATTAATTAATTTATTTAAAAATTAATGGCAGCTTAGAAAGTTGTGGAATTTCAACGAAAATGTTGGCTTTATTGGTTTATAAAACTTTTTTTGTTATTCAATTTTTATGAAAAGCCAAAAAAGTTACCGGTTATTGTTCCTCGCATCCTAACAATGATTTCATGCCTTGCTTGATTGTTAGAATGCAAAGAACAATATCCGGTAACTTTTTTGGCTTTTCGTCGAAGTTGAATAATAAAAAAAACCTTATAAACAATTAAAACCGGCATTTTCGTTGAAATTTCACAACTTTCTAAGATGCCATTAATTATTAAATAAATTAATAAATAAATGGAACTTAGAACCAGATATGGTAAAATTAGTGCGCACGGAGACGGAAAATGTAAGAAATTTGCACTAAATTTGCAATAACTTTGGTTAAAGTTAATTTTTTTTAATTTCCAAAAAAATACATATTTGTTATGAGAAAACGTAACTATTAGCGAATAAATTGTACTAGCTATAAAAATAAACTTTTTACAGCCATTTAAACATTTAATTTGTTGATAACAATTAAACTGACCACTTTCAGGCTTTGCGACCAAGTTTCTTTGGATTCAAGAGGTCAAATATTTAAGAATAAGTTGTTTGCACATCGGGCTCCTGGACTATATGGTGCACGTGTGCAAATTAAAACTGGGTTAAAAGGTTACTGAACCACAGGTTACCCTAGGTCGGAAACACGACGTACCGAGTTGTTTATTTGTCTCCGTCCCATTGTTTTTTTATGGAATATACAAGTCTCTCTTCTAATTGCAGTCAATATTTAAATACTGCATACAATTTATCCTCTCTTTATAATTTATCTAGTGAGTGTTGGTTTTTTATGACATTATTTCTGTAACGAAATTGAAATGGTTATGAAATGAAATTTAAATTATTTGAACTTTTGGGGTTTTGTAACTTCAATATTAAATCTTATTTAAAGTGAAACAGCTAATTTCTTTGCAGCCATAATAGTCACATTTGGTCAGATGAAACACACTACTACCCGCACACTACTCGTCGGTGGTATAGCTTTCAGAGGAGATTCGGTGTCAATGTCAATGGCGATCGTTTAATTGGGCCGCATTTTCTACCTGAACATCTGAATGGGCCGCGTTACTAATTTTTAGTAGAATTGTTTGAAAACCTTCCCCTTCGGGCTTACAGCAAATGTTGTTAAAATATTAAAATTATGATGCTAATAAAAACTGATTTTTGGCAAGGCATGCTCAGACCTCGAGGTTCTTGCTGGGCAACAATAACAATTTAATATGTTGATTGCATAAATAAAAAATAATTTATAGCATTTTAAATTATTATTGGCTGACGTGAGCAAAACCGTTTATTTATTGTCTTTATATGAGCGAAAATATATAAATATGGCAACGTTGCATCTAGGGCGCGTTGTTCATAGGTTCATATCGTAGCCGTGCATAATATTGTGACGTCAGCCGGTCAGTAACAGCCTGAAAAGGGGGTTAAATAATGATTTGAAAATATTTTTTTTCAGCTTAAATATGCATTTAAATTTTTTTTTAATCACGCCATCGTATTATACTCATTTTTCTCTATCTGCTCTTAAAATTAATGACATTATGACTGAATCACCCTGTATATATATAATAATATACGGCATATTATCTAATAACACGGCTTACAGCTTTAAGAACTGGCAATATTGTCATGTTTTACTATGCTGCTAAGTTGGCAGTGCCAATAACAGCCAATAGTACCGCCTGTCCCTTAAGTGTACATCTACTATAACTTCATTCATGTTATACATATTTTATATAAATATTTACATAATAGGTACTTTAATTTCTTTGTTGACCATTCACATAAAATCAACATATGTAACCCCCCCTTCCCCTGAGATCTGCGCCTGCCTATGGTGTGGTAAAGGTATGAAATAAAGGCATATTTGAGCATTTCTGCATTATTAAATAAATTTTCAAATTTTGTATTAAAAACCATATTATACTATTATAACGAGCGTTCAAATAAAAAAGTGGTCGAAGTTGGCTCTGACACATTGGACGTAGGGCGTAGCTTATAGCGACCAACTTAACCTCATTTCCCAACGAGCTGTATAGCAGCTGTCAGTTTCAATAACAAAGCGGCGATACAGCGCTTTGACAGATGACGTTTAAGTTCATTGCTATACGCTACGCCCTACGTCCAAATTTTTAGAACCAACTTGACCACGTTTTTATTTGAACGCTCGTTATAATAGCCCGTCTAGTTCTAGACAAAGAACAGTTTTTGTCTCGTACAATGAGGAAATTTTATGGCTCACAAGAAGTCATGATTTAACAGCCATGTATTTTTTGCTCCGAAAGATGAAGTAAACAAAGAACGAATTAAAAACTTATAAGACCTATAAGAGTAAATAAATATAATATATAAAGTTTTTTCAGAATTACAGAAGACAGACAATTACTGTGGATAGAATCAGTTCGAAAATTATGTAAATCAGAATTTAGTCCGACAAACACATCATTATTTTTGAGACCATTTTGAGTAAAAAATGTTTAAAAAACAGTAATAGGAAGTGCTGTGCAAACATTATTTTTAGGATCAACTACAAGTTCACCTATTAATTGTAATAATATCACCTCGGAATCCTCGGATAGTATCCAACGTTCAGCAAAACAATTTGTTAACGTACCATTACAGAGTTTTCAGAGTACGAGCTGCCGAACTTCAATTTAGGATTATTTTTCACCTCCACATTTTAAAAAACCGAAATGCATATCTTTAAAATTATTATTTGCTGTAAGTGCTATAAGTGTAGTATATTACATCGTACTGATGAAAACCAATTACTTCGAAACAAATGTATCTAATCATAATTTTTGTCGTCACTGTGCAATGCATTTTACATAAAGGCAGGTAAATAATTCTTTCAAATTCTTTAAAATTTGCAATTTTTAATGGTTTCTTTAAAAATTAATAATTACAAGTCTCCCTGTACAATTTTTTGATACTTAACTATTTTCGAATTCATAACAAAATGAATTTGTATATTTGTCACACATTTAAGTATCACTGCTTTAACTTTTTCATTTAACCAAGTGATAATAAAAGTATTTCATAAGTAATGGGTCATGGAACAGCTGTTAATGGTTCACGTTAATTTCAATGATTAACTTAAACTATTAATAGCTGTTTTGTGATCTATTACTTATGAAACATTTTATATTCTTTGTGTATTTTGTTACATTTAAATTTACCGCCATTATCGTGCAGCGACATCTATTAGATAGTAGAATTAATGGTTACTCTAATTGTGTTTTCCAATGCAGTTTCCTTAATTATTATTTTATGGTCTGTGGTTTTCGAGTGTGCCGTTTGCTGCACCAGCTACAAATGGCGGTACTCTGCCGCTGCTGCCGACAGAATACACAGAATAAAACCCTCTTATTTAGTTACTCATATGATAAGACCTAAGAGAGAAAATATTGAAAGAAGAATGAAGTTATCGGTGAAGTGGATAAATAGGGCATTATAAAAAAACTTGCTTGGACTATAAAGGGTCTTCCAAAAGCAACACAGGATTTGAATTGTTTGCCACATTCATTCCAAAAAGTTGGCAATGTTGTCATATGTTGTAGTAAACACGTCGCGGTTATACAAAATGGAGCACTATACGACGGATAAGTGAGTGAAGACTGTGAAAATTCATTATAAGTACGGAGAGGGTTTTAAGAAAATCATCTTTAGCGACGAGCCGCATTTCCAACTTAGTGGGTATGTGAATAAACAAATCTGTCGAATTTGGGGTAGACATAATCCTCGGGTCGTTCAAGAACGACCACTGTATACCCAAAGAGTGACAGTGTGGTGTGGATTTTACGCTAGTGGAGTGATTGGCCGTTCTTTTTGTAATGAATTTTCGCAATCTTCACTAGCTTATCCGTCGTATAGGGCTCCATTTTGTCTAACCTAACAGCAACGTGCGACCCTGCACAATAACTCTTCGGAATGCGTTACTTTTGCGACACGTTTTAAGTCCTTTGTCTTGCAGCGTTTTAATATTTTGGAAACACAAAAAACTTTCCCAAAACTGTGATTTTTGCAACTTTGTTCTAGACAGAAAGGCAAAAAGAAATTAGGGAGATGACATGTTATGTGAACACTCCTGTAAATATTTGCTTGTAATTAGAAAAATAGAAAGAATCTTAAATATTTTACGCATATTTAAAGAAAAATTATGAAACAAAATGGAAAAGGACCTTAATCTGAGCCCAAGTGAATAAACTCAATAATTTATTTATAAATTATTATCGCCTTTAAAACTAGTCAATAAAAATAACTTTAGTAGACTAATTTCTACTCTTACAAATATTTTGAAATACTTATGGTTTTACAATAAAGTATTATATAAGTAATATTTAAGAGAATTTATTTTTCATATTGGCAAACGTTTTACAACATGTCTTAAATAACATTGGGAACCAACCTTCATCACTTCATGAAACTGCAAATAAAAAGTAACTTTTTACTCGATTAATGAATTGTGATCATGAATGAATAAATGTAATAAGAAATTGAAACATCAATATACCAGCGCTAGAAAATGTGACATTAAAACCATGTTAACGATTATTTACAAATTTATTATACATATTTATATCATGTGACAATATTCTCTTTAATTTATTTCTATTTTCACACATTATACAACGAATTAATTTACAAATGTGTACTAAAAACACAGTTTGCCCGTTGGCGATACATATTTTAACAGATATTCGGCCTAGTTTATTGAATATATGAAAACCATGCAGGAAGTTACTCTGTTAAATCAACAAAAGTTTTGACGATGTTCTAATTTAACATCAATATTTGTGTGTGCTGCCACGGTGCTATTAAAAGTGAAATTGTTATACTAGTGAAACATCTGACACTCAAATTGTACTACTTTACTAGTAAACAGTTTAAAAACTTTATGATAGTTATGTAGAAAGTTTATTAATGCGGTGTTATTTATTATTCAGATTTATTTTCACTGGACTAAAATTTCAATTTCAACGTAATTTAATGCTTAATGCTGCTCTGTGCAGCATACATTTTTCTGTGTATGCGTGCATAAAGTCTTACGATAAGTATTTTTATTGCTACTTACACAAGAACTAAATTCAAGCAATTTATTTTAATATGTAATTTTATGTCTAGACTTCCCGTTTCCTTCTTACAGAACAAAAGAATATTTCATAGGTTTATAGGCACTATCGTTGTAAATTCAGGATTTCCTTGACGATTTAAATATTATGACAGTTTCATCATAATGCATATAATCAGTATTAATAGGTATGTATGTAAAAATGTGATTTAGCAATGTTTTTGACAACTTGCTCACGCTAAATACACGATAACAAAAGTTTAGAAGGATTCTCGTACAAGGTGCGTTCCAAAGTAAACAAATTTTTTAAAAAATAAGAACAACAAAAAGTTTTTTTGGCGAAACCGATTTATTGTATGCGAAATAATATAGCGATATGCACGGTTTAAGAGCATGTCGGCCAGGGTGTCCTTCAGGATGTCGGTAAAAGCCTTTTGGATGTTTCTACGTCGACAAAACGCTTTCCTTTCAACGGCAAATGAATTTTTCCGAAAAGTCAAAGTCGCACGGTGCCAAATCGGGTGAATACGGGGAGTGGTAGACAGTTAAAATGCGATTTTTAGTCAAAAAATCAGTCACAAGTGTCGATCGATGAGATAGCGTACTATCGTGCCAAACGCTTCGGTGTATCCACTGTTGACTTCTCCAAACGAAATTTTTTGAGTTTTGGCTCGTCTGGCGCTTTCCACTCGGCACTTTGGCGTTTGGTTTCTGGGTCATGTTGAAAAAACCACATTTGTCGCTAGTCACAATGTAGTAATGGAAGTTTTTGTCCTTTTTGGTCTGATAATGTCCTTCGAATGTTCTGTGCAATTTTTGATAGTCAGTCAATTTGTGCCGGACTTGTGCGGAACAAACAGTGCACACATTTTCGGTAGCCCAACTCTTTCGCCAAAATACGATCAATTGATGGTTTTGACATGCTCAATTCCAATTCCATGAATCTTAATGAAGCTGATTTTTGATGAATTCACGCACAGTTTTGATGGAATCTGCGGAAAACACGGATTTCAGTTGGCCAAAATATGTTGCTCATCATTTATGCCCTTACGACCGCTTCGCGAGGAGAATCCTTTTTTTGGTGAAAAACCTAACGGCAAAAACTACTTCACGATATCTGATTCGCGTAAGATACATAGTGTTTTTAATTTTTTGATTGTTTTTTATGATACTGTGTAACTTTTTCTGGTTTTCGGAAAGCGGTTCCATTTTACAGTTTTATACGTAGATTCTAACACATTTCTTTTAACTGAATCACCATCTTTGTAATTTTTTAAATTTGCATAAAATTTTCTTTTCAGATGGTAGGTATATATACTTGATAATTACAAAAAAAAATTAAGGGTAGATTTGTGGACATCAGACCTTGTAATTCAATTGTTTCATGACATTGTCAATTAAGTACATTTCATTGCAAACTTGATTATATTATGAAACATATCTACATTGATATCTACAAGGTGTCTAGTAAAGACTCTGATATATTTTAAGAATTCCATTTCTGTATGAGTTACAACAAAATTTTATAAAAAAAGGGTTTCATGAAGAAAAATTGAATGTTGGTGCAAAATTGAAATATCCTATGAAATCTAAATTGAAGTAAAATGTAGAAGACATTAAAATTTTGAACACAGTTAGTTTCTCAATCTAAAAAACTTTTGTTAATAACATCTTGTGATATTTCATACAGAAAGAGCACTTTGTTAGGGAAAAAAATTTAAATCAAGCAAAAAATTAAAATATTGACATTTTACACAAAATTCAGAATTCATTCTGATAAACTTTTGTTACTATCATTTTGTTGCATCTTATACAGAAATGGCACAGATTTTTCTTTTTCAAAACATTGGATTTTAAGAATTTGAAATTATGGTAGATTTCGTTTCACAAAACAAGAGTTGAATTCTGGAAGACCATGTTCCAACACTGAAATTTTTTGTCTCTTACAAGAGTCGCTTCAATAACTGAAAAACTCGTTATGGAAAATTATTTTTTATATCCTCGGAAAAAAACGAAACGTCTTCTTGAGCAATACGAAAAATCTAATTTTTTTGTAAACATTTTATACACTACTATAAGAAAAAATTGTAAATTGCATTTCACATTGACTCGAGTCAGATTCCCAGTCAGTCAGATTCACCATCAAATTCCGAGAAAATGATATTTTCAACAAATTTAATTAAATACAGGCATACAAATATGGAAGAATATTTGGGGTTCATATAATTTATGAAAGCCATAAGCATTACTGTGGATGGAAATTAAAAACAGCACGTGACTAAAATGGTGATGTGCCTTATGAACGATATTTCCTTTTCTCACGAAATGCAATGGGTGGCGTCTAATTGTAAATGTAATGTACTTATGCATTACTTAATTAGGTATTTTTAATTAGGCTGCTCGGTCATTTTGTAACCGTGAGAATTTCGCGACAACTGTTCATGGAAATTAAAATTTACGACTACAACATATAACGTATTTAGTAGTTTGGGAAAGAATAAAGACTGCTTAGTAATGGTTAAGAATTATTAATCCATTAAGATTGAGACTTTGATAGCTAATTTCCGTTTGAGCTTCCTCCTATACCCAGGTCATTTATCTGGGGGAAAATTAATAATTATATGAATTATAGGTTTTACGGTTGCATGATACACAATTTAATATTTCAGTCGACTTCCACAATAACTAACTATGTTGCATACGTAATTTGTTTATCATTATTTTGTGTTTTTTGGATTTTATGACCGATTTTGGTGGGGTATGAAAGCTAGGAACTTATCACACGACAAGATCACAAGGGACTTTTATTACATTACTAGACAGACAATTTATTTAGTATCCTTATTATGTATTCAAAGAAAATTGTTTTTTTTTTTGGTACCGCATTTGAGAAAACACATTTATTTTTAGTATTCACATTTTTTTAGGAAATTATTATTCGATTCTGTTGTTTAAAAGCAAGTTTACGGTAAGGCGCAAAATTTGTATTCCTACAAAATTTAATCATAGCCTATTTTTTAACGGTGTCAATATTTTTCAATGTGATGTAGAAATATAAACAAATTAACTAAACTAAAAAAGGTAGTCGAAAAATTGTTGTGTACAACGCGATAACAATGTCAACTGAACTCGCTTAGACTCCTTCGAAATAGCGATCGATATCTTTTCTTGCTATTATAATTTGTACTGTTCTATGTAAAGTTACTAGAAAACATATATTTTAATTATGTTAATAAAAAAAAGTAAATATTGACTTCACATTCAAAAAATAGAACATTAAACTAAACATGTTTTTCTCATCTGGATATATTAACACTGAGGTTTTGCAATGGAGAATAAATTTAAGAGGTCATTTTCTTATAAAATCTATAATTTTATAAAAATTATCTGTAATACGTGTATGCAATCGATTCTTGTAAATAATATGGAGAAAAAGATAAGTGTTAAGAAAGTAAAATTATATTTTTTGCTTGCTGAATCAGGTCTTCGTTGTGCAATAGATTTCTGCTCTACTTACGCGTGGAACCTCGATTTAATGATTACAATAAAATACCAACATTGAATGCAGATGGTTACTTTCAGAACAGAAATTAATTTATGGTGTCTAAATGGTCTTGTGCTATTTATAACATTGACGTTTGTAATTCAGTGCTACTAGTATTTCATTATGGTTTCCCTTTTTAAATTAGATTATACGTGTTGTTTTATTCGTTATTTCGTTTGCAAATAAATGAATATTTATTCTGCGGTACCTAAACTTCATTTCGGACACAATAAAATTATGTAGGTATCGATAAAAATGACATTTTATTTCCAGATTCAGAGTGAAAGGTGATATGTGACATTTAATACGACAGTTGTCAGTACGTGGTCAGTACTATCACCGTAATATATAAAATACTGAGTTAATATTGAAAATCTTATTGTAGGAAATAAAATTAATGTTTCAAACAAAATTTCTGGTCACGTGGCTTGATGACTTTGGTACCTAATGAGGCCTTAAAAGCAACAACTAAAACTAAAAATAAATTGGCATAATTAGTTAAGTTTTAGTACTTCGATAATACTGAACTACTTAAGTACTTATAGATATGTCGCAAATAAGAGTACTTAAATTAATACAAAATCCTACAATGTAACAAGCGGGGTTTAATATTGAATTACCTATAAATGATGATTATTTTATTTTTTATTTTCTAACCTTTTGAGGAATCATTTGAATAAATTTTGAATCTTGTACACTAAAACAATTTTTTTCAATTTCATTTGTGCTCGTAGGTCGTATATCTATATAGACGATGTATTCTTAAAACTAATACATCATTGCATAATAATCGACTGTGTGATTTTGATTTAGAATACAGTTATCCAATCTTGGCGGACTAAATTACGTCAAGTTAATAGTGGGTGGGTTTCATCTAACATGAGCGAAATTTTGCTCCAGGCAAATATATCTGCACAACAGAATGCAATTGAGTATCACACATTTAGAAAGGTGATTAAGCTTAAATCTGAAAGATATGTTGTACCGTAGCATATTATTCACTAGTTAAGTGATAAGTACAGAAAAAAAATAACGTTCATTAAGCATATACATATATGTGTTTTGCAAAAGTATTTCTGTGTACACTTCAACTTAAGTATGTTATTATTATTTATCCCAATATTTGAAACCAAGTTCAGTCGGACTGATCGTCTTTCACTACTATAGGTCGGACACTTGGTGAAAAAAAACTGTATATTATTGCATCGGTAGCTAGATCAGTGTAATAGGCAAAGATTTATATAGGTATGTACGAAAAAATTGGTTTGATGTAAAATGTGAAGCACTGGAGGTGAAAGAAAAACATCAATTGCTTATATGTTTTGTTGGCTGTTAATTATTGCACAGTACATTTACTGCTCGCGTTGAAATTAGTTGTTTCTTAACTATAATCCTTGAGAATATAACAGTCTCTCGTGTTTCAGTATTAGCCTAGTGTAGCTAAAATTGTTGTGATCGATTATTAATTACTATGATTCGTGTTTTATTACGTATAATCCTCTAAATTTTTAGATGGAACATAAATTATTGTACAATGCTCATAGTTACACCTCAATATAAATAATTAAATTTAATAAAAAAACCATACGGTTTTGTACACATTAAATATAAAAAAAAAACAGCATAAAGTAGATCAGTGGAGAAAAACTGTCAAAACAATCGGGGAGAACACAACAAATAAATGAAATATGAAACATTATTAGCAACATATAGATTTGATCCGGAATACTTCAGATTTTACGATATTCATAATTATTTTTTCATATACTACACAGAGTACCCATACTTTGAATACATATTCGGCATTCTTTTATGGATTTTTTATAATTTTTTTTTGATGGAATTATTTTTCATGGAACATTATTTTCGGAAATTTTTTATATGGACTTTTTTTAATGGAAAATTTTTTTAAGAAAAATCTTTTTTTTATGGAAAATCTGATAACGTGCCTAAAATTAGGACTCTTTAAAACTTTCACTACTCAAGTTTTACTAATTATAGTTCTCCGTATTTGTTTTTATAAATCTGAGAACCTTATAATCTTTTATAATAAGATAGCGTTATCCTTAAAAAATAATTTCCAAGTTTGTAAACACCCTGTAGATATTACCTCACGTCGATACAACACTGCAGTTTTTATATATTTTTTGAAATATGTAGCACGTAATTACTAATACATAATTAAAAAAATTATAATTTTGTATTATGTCAATTCAGACTACCTACAACATGTTTATTAGATTTGGACAAAGCAACGCCTTTACTATTGCAATCGATGGATGTAAACTGTCTTACTGAAGATAATGATTCTAGTTTTTTTTTCACAAAGGAGGCATTCCACAAAGCCGTACGTACACATTCCTTAATCTCTTTCTATTCTACATTTTCAATTTTGTAATTTATATTTTATTTTTGAAATACTAACTTTTTTTATTCTAATTGAAAAATGTAGTGTTGAAAATGAATCAGTCCTGGATATTTTAGATATCTACAATGATCAGAATTAATTTGAAAATGCATAAATAATACTTTGTGGAACTGAATTGTTTATCTACAGCTTCCTGCGATTGTTTCAATCTGTAAGTTATTATTATTAACATATAAGTATGTTATTATTACGAAGTGTTAAAAATAAAACACGTCCTTGGAAATGTATTAAATTATATGCAGTCATTATTATTATACAACAAGATTAATGGACCTATCTAAAAACCTGTTATATAATTTCAAATAAACTTCTTTAGGAATAATTTTAAATCAAAAAGTTTTTATATACCGATACCGAACAGTTGTTTTAAGTAACAGTTAATAACTTTCAAATATGGCTACCGAAATATATTACCAAGCATTCACAGTTTAACATTAATAATCTAAAGCTGGTACAGATCGGAATATATCGGAACCATACGGAACTGAAAGATATTACTAAAATACGAGGTCTGTTCAAAAAATAACCGAACTTTTATTTTTTAAATTTTATTATTAATTTTATAATTATTGGTTTTTGTCTCTTTCAAAGTATTCCTCTCCCCTATTCACACAATTTTCCCAGCGGTGTTGCCATTTCGCGAATAGATGGATAGCTTTATTTGAAATGCCCTTTAAAGTCTGTGACGAATTTGCTTTGATATCATCAATAGCCTAAAAACGGTGCGGCGTCCTTTCAGCACTGATTGTAATTTCGGGAATAAGAAAAAATCACAAGGACCCAGGTCTGGCGAATAAGAAGCATAAGGGAGGACAGTCTAATCTGATTTTTGGAACAAAACTGACGAATTGACGAAGTGTGCGGGCGCATTGTCATGGTGTCATGGTCTGGTCTCTTTTGCGGATTTTTTTACGTAACTGTTGTAAAACGCATTGATAGTACACACGGTTCACTGTTTCACCTTGAGGCAAGAATTCAAAATGCACAATTCCATTAAAGTAGAAAAAAACAGTGAGCATCACTTGACATTGGATCAATACTGACGCGTTTTCTTGGGGCGTGAATATCCTTTGCTAATCCACTGTGATGATTCAACTTTTGCTCTGAATTATAGCAATAAACCCAATATTCGTCTCCCGTCATGACCCTTTGAATGAATATTTTATCGTCATTGTTCGAGGAGTTCCAGACAACCTCCACACGATTTTCTTTCGGTCATCTAACTTTTCAGTGAAAATTTCATAACATGATCAAATAGAGATGCTAACCTCTTCTGCAATTTCTCTGACAGTCAATTGATGATTTTCACCTACCAGATCTTTGACTTTCTGAACGTGGGAGTTATCAGTTGAAGTCGTAAGCCTTCCTGATCGAGAATCATCTTCAATTGACTGACGATAACTTTTAAATCACGAAAACCATTCGTAACATTGCATACGACCCAGAACTCCATCTTCGTAAGGTCGTTTCAAAAGTTGAAACGTTTCCGTGAAAGTTTTCTCGGTTTCAAGCAAAATTTTCCGTCGCATCATTGTTTCAGGAAAGGGCCCATTTCAAAAATCGTCACTAACTCTTAAACACTTTGCACTCAAATAACAATATCAAGAAACTAACTGAGATATCAACAATCCCAGAACATGTGGTTACAGAGGAGGTTATTCCCAACGCAATGTTGCCAATCGCATATCACTAAATATCTCCATTAGCAAGTAATTCAAAAAGCTCCATTATTTTCTGAACAGACCCTGTAATACGAGTATATTGTGGAATTGATGATATAATATAGAATGTTTAATAGTTCTTACAGTCGAAAAACGTTGTAAAACTTTCAAATGGTTGCTAGGTAGCTGGTCTAAATTTAAAAGAAGAAAATAATAAATTGCCGATTTTTAATTATAATAATTATATACAGAATACAAAACTATGAGAAGATAATTGTTTGAATTAAAATGAATTTAAAAAAAAAGGCGACTTAAAAGAGCAATTCTTAAAATCTGGAAATAAGTCAGATCTCATTTATTGTGGTTAATTGCGTGCTGTTTTTTTTTTGTCAAAGGTGATATATGAGGAAGTATAAAAGATATTTTTTGGAAGTTGACATAATTTAATTATTTCAGTATATTTTTGTAATTTTTAGATATATATCATTTTTAACATTTATTTTGGATTGTTAGATTTCTATAGCATAGGTACCTAGATTTTTAGAATGAAAAAACAACTTAAATAAAGTCATTCCTTGACCTTTAAACAAAAATAAAAAATAAATAAATAAATAAATCACGTATTTCAAGAATGAATATATATTTTAGCAAAAGATTTTTCAACATTTCCATTACACCCTGTAAGAAAGGCAATTACATTGTGATTTACGACATGATTGGACTGAAGGTCAAGTTAACACATTGTTCTAAAATATCTGTATACAGTTCCAAATATATAAACATGTAGAGGTTGCTTTATATAAAAAAGGAATTTGTGGTTATTTTTTTCATTTGACCTTCTGCATAACTTACTTCCAATTTAAAATTTACATGCAACCATTATTTCTGCAGTAAAAAAAAAATAAAAATTATTCGCAATTGTTTGTTAAATTTTACCGAACCAAGCTCTTTATAAACCTAAATCATAATATGAGGAAAAATGGCACAAATTTAGAAAAATATATTTTTGCATATATTTATGGGTACAAAGGCTGGATGTTTTCGATATTTAAGGGGCCTTATTTCAATTCTAAGTGCAAGTGACATTAAGTATATATAGAATCTTGATCCAATTATTATTTTTATTAACAGCAAATTTGTGAAGCAATTTTTTTATATTCTGAGCACATTTTGTAATATATGTATTTGAATTTGAACGTGGTTTAAAGATTTATTTTTGTTTTGTTTTTAAAGGACAAAAGGATAAATATTGCACAAAATGTAGTTGGAGTTGGTTTTAATGTTTGTGTTATTTCTTTTATGCAGTACAAATATTTTTTTTGTAATATGTATAGTTTCTTCAATTTTTTTCCTATGTCCTGAGTGTTTTAGAACTTGTTTCATTTATGTTGCACTGGTTTAAATGGTAGTTGTACATATTTCATCCAACTTCCTGCTTAACTGATTTTTTTTAATGATGTTTTTGCAGAATTCATACCTCCTCACTTGCCATTCTAGATATATGTATATTTGGATGTATATTGTCTATTAGTGGCAAGTACATAGGCTAGAAGTGGATTCACTGATATTTTTAGTAGTCTCATTGATTATATATATAT
>NW_019416938.1:67594-137748 GCF_000390285.2 Anoplophora glabripennis
TATATATATATATATAGGATGTCTTTAAAATACGCGGAGAACGTAGAACGAATAGATTTCTTGGAATGAGTTTATTTAAACCAACTTACTCTCGAAAGTAATTATTTCTTACTGAAATGTTAAAACGCTTCAATTTAATATAGCAGAGATATATTGAAAAGTGCTGGAGACTTCTTTGTTGGTAGACGTATTTATTTATTTGAGTATAATTTTAACATAAAGGGTGTTATATTTTTGGGAAACTCACCCCTTTGACAATCCCATAAATTATTCATTCGTTCGTAGTCTATGACTATCTAATTCACGTTTTTTAATACGAAATTAATTTTAAATTCTGGTACTACCCACTTTAAATATTGTCCTTAAAAATATGCATATTTCATATTTTTGAACCGGCCGTAGCAACATTTTAGAAAGCACATTTACATAATTTTTTTCTTATTTTTAATGCATGGAATAGCTTCTTCAAATATAAAAATATATTACTCGAACACCCTGTATTTCAGTACATTTACTGGAGATATATTCTTTTTTGTCCACAGCAGATATCAAAATTTATCAAATGGCAACAAAATCTCAAAAAAAGTTATGAGGTTCAAGTAAAGTCCATTAAAATACATTATAGAATAATACAAGAATCCAAGACACATTGGAAAATCGAAATTTTGATCCATCAACGACATCCAAAAAGCTCTATGCTGACACAGCGACTGTCAAAGATCGTCGAGTGGTGTCCAAAAAGTTTTGAATTTGCCAGAGATGCCAGGAAATTCTAGCTGGGACTCAAGACAAGCTGCTTTACTAGGGTTGCCAGATCTATTTCATGACAGACCCGGAGATATGACTCGTTTGTAAAAAAAAATGCAATCAGGAAATCTGGGAGACAAATTGTTATTTTCGAAGAAATCGATGTCTAAAAAAAAGGACCGCAATCAGGAAATATCTACTTCGTGATTGAGATCAGGAATCAGGAAATGTTTTATTCCGCAACAAATAAGACCCGGAGAAATGACATGTTAACCCGGAACCCGGAGATGTACCATCAAGATCTGGCAACCCTATGCTTTACATAAATCTAAGATTTCAGCCAGATCCCATGGTAGGTCAAGACAACTTACAGATCATCCAAATCCCAACAGGTTAAATGCCAGAAACTACACCGGAGCCATCCCGAAGAGGGTTCGAACTTCAACTCTGGTTTTCACCGGACTAGCATTGCATTTAATTGCATACTCTGTCATACACTGTCAATCAAACATTACAAATAAACTTTTTATAATCAATAAAATTTTTATAAATTATTGCGGGCTCAGGTTCATATCTAGATCATCAATGTAGTGTTCAAATCTTCTAGGATTAGCTACAGACTTGTGGTCGATACAAAGGTGTTGTTTAGCCAAACTCAAAAACAGGAAAAGGGCAAAAAAGAGCCAAAGCATGAAAAAATTTCAAAAAACATAACAATGAGAAAAGGCGCAGTTGAAAGTTTGAGTGCAGAATGTCATCAAGGCAAAAGAAACGTGTCCGTTGAGAACATCAGGTCCAAACTCCGAGATTGAGCATAAAAATTCACGGATGTTTCGAAAACATGTCTGAAACTCCCCAACCGTAACGAATGGTCTTCCACACATGCAAGACGTTCAACACATTGTATGAAGATACCCAGACGTTCACCATACCCGTCAAATAGCCTCAGACGGCGAATTAAGAAAATTGCCAACCTTTTGAAAATTTTCACCCACCTTTTGAATTTTCTAACGTCGAGCCGCAAAGACGACACCAAGCCGGCGTAGCCACCCCCTGGGACAGCGAACGATAACCGCGGCCTATGCCGCAGCTTCCCTACAACCGCTGACGAAGAACGAAGGAAATACAATTTTCGCCTCCCTTTTGAATTTTTGATTTCAGATCGCCAACCATTGCCGAGCGACTGAGACCAAGACAAATTCCCAACGTCGCGGGCCAGATCGAGGTGTCACTGGACCAGTTGCGTAACCAGAATGTAAAGTTGAGGGGGTTCTAAAAAAATTCTTAAAATTTTCAGCAAAACAGTTTTAAAATGAAAATATTAGTTTATTAGTTATAAAAGTTGTTTATACAGGGTGTCTTATCACAAAACCGCTCAAAGAATTTTTTTGAAATTATGATGGTGTGATACAGACCGTGGGGCCTACCAAGCTAAAATATTTTCAAGGTCATTGTGCTTCCGGTTATACCAGAAGTGGATACTAACTTTCTTATTTTAAATGGAACCCCCTGTATATTATTGCATTTTTGGAAGGAGCATCTATTTTAAGTTGAAAACATAACATATTCCATACTTACGATTGACCGTTTCCGAGATATTTTGATTTTTAAGAAAAAATTGACAGAAGCAGACTGTCAGCTTTAGTTTTCCCGGAAGCATAGGTTAATTTTTGTGCAAATTGGACCTGTTGTAGAGGAAGACCTAATTTATCGAATTTGACATGAAAATTTTACAGTTTTTATACAGGGTGGTCAAAATGGAAATGTTTATTCGTAAATAAAATGAAAACCACTGGGTTTAGGTATAGGGAAACTTTCACAAAGTTACACTTATTTTAGTGCGGAACCATGCCGCAGCAATTTTGTACTTTTGCATCATTTTAATAAATATTATATACCTTTACTTATTTCCGAGTTATTATTTCTCATCCAAAAAATACCAAAAACTCGCGAGTTCCAACGCTCCCGGTCAGCTCAACGCTGTACTTATTCAAGCATTCGCACCGGCACTCCAAGAAGGCCGTGCACAGTGAATTAAAACAAAGTGAACTAAGAGATAGTGATATTCAGACACTAGGGCATTAGACCCGACCAGTGCATACAGGGCGACATAAAAAACCCGAGCCATTTCCAGCGTCCTAAGTGGAAAATAATTAGTGTATTCCTCAAACGGCCGACCCGGTCGCAACGCCAACAAATAGATCGCGGAATCTCCCTAAGATCACTTGAACTCAGAACGATGGCTGAGGACTGTAAATCCCACCTGCCCTCGATGGTGGTCGCAGGGCCATACATCAAGAGGAAAATGATAAGAATGTTAGGGAGCCCTCTAGCCCAGGAGTCGGACAATCCTGAAGCCAGCCCAAATAAACGACCGCGACATGGCGCCCACCGTGGGGCTATGTCTCCATATGAAATTGAAACCACAGCTATCGTTCCGCGATATGGTGCCCAACGTGGGGCTATGTCGCCATACGAAACAAGTGCCAGCGTTCCGCGACAGTAGAACGGGATAGAACAGTACCACATTCGGTGTGCTATATCTTCTACAGTAAGCGTTGATATTTATATAGGTATCGACAAGTTAGTGTATATTTTGATCCAAAGAATCTAATAAAAAAGTAATACACTTATCAAGACTTATTTATGCAAAATATTAATAATTATTCGTCTAGAAAAATTTTACTTCTACTAGCATTTTATATCTGATACTGGCTCGTTATAAAAAGACAATAAGTCTGACGTCATTCCTGGGATTTAATGTCTGATTTCGAAATCTTGGGCAGTCCCACCAATGTCATAACTATTATTATATGCTTGTTAGAGAATTTACGATCTGAAAACTCTACAGGTCAGTTTATAACCTTATCGATTAAAATTTTGCTGCCTTAACTCGCCTACGCAAAGTCCATTGTTTAAAACCAGTGTGTGGATTTAATTCAAATGCCAAATAAACACGTTGCTCCGTGAACGCTGAATATTAAAATGCAGTTCTGCGAAGTGAAAGTCAAGCGTTTCAATACTGAAATGGCAAATGTTGCATTATGCGTTCGCTGTTGCCATGAGCCTTTTTTACAAGAGCGGCTAACGATTAGAATTTCGTATGTCTTAACAAAACTTACATTTTCAGATGAATAACAGGAGGAACGGACAGGTTAATTAATACAAAACTTTGTATAAATACTTTGGTAGCGAAAACGTTTGTTAATGATTTTTAACAGACATAATAAAGACAAAAAATATTGAAACAGTTAATATAGTGAAAGGGCACTAGGCAATTTAAATACAACCTTGGTTTGCGTCCTTAATAATTAAAAGCAAAGTAATTCCTTATAAAACAACTTTCATATATTAGCTTCAGTACAAATACTGTTGATGTTTTATTAAACTTTTATAAATATTCAAGTTTTTAACTATATTCGTAAACAGTTTTCTTAATTATGAGAGAATTCGTTTTATGACGGTATAATCGTTTTATGTATAAATTATTGGTTATTTTAATTTGTATTTCCTCTGCTTGATTAAAGGATACATAAAAAAACGAATATAATTCATATATTTAGTCACTCGCCAAGAATTCGTCAAACGTCAAAGTGCTAAATATTTAATATTTGTATACATAAATATTTAATATTTGTATACATAAAAAGCTTTTCAATCGCTTGTGCACATTTGCCATTTTTTTACTTATACATATAGCCAAATTGCGTTTACCAATCTTTAGGAAACTTACTGATGTGATAATTGCAGCAGATGTCGCGTACATTTTGTGACCTGGTGCCTAATTAATAAAACGGAAATATATTCTTCCTCACTTGCTGAAATGGTGATGGTGTGCTGTTAGCAAAGTTGTCTCTAAGTTGAGCGGGTGCGTGCACTAATTTTTCGAAAGTTGCGCAGTCGTTTTTGTATTCTGCGCACAATGGGCTTGTTCGCCATTTTTTAAAATTTCATTTTATAAAAGATTTGCATGTAAAACGGGAAAAATCCAAATTTTACAAAAAAAAAGTAAAATTTAGGGGGTCAAAAAATTTTTTTAAATAGGCCTTTGACATTTAAACGTCAAACGAAACGTTTTGAACATTTTTTGAAACTGGAACAGGAATAAAGTACAAATCCACGGTAAACGTTTTAAATCTTATGCGGAACTATGTTCAAAAAGATTTTTGTCTATTTTTTGAAAATTAAGCAAATAGGTAGAGATAATTATACGAGCCTCGTTTATACACAGTATCATACTCTCGTTTCTGGTACTAAAAAATTATTTGCAAGAATGAGTATACCACCGCATTTCCGCTTAGTTGAAAACATAATTTTACAGTATTACCTCGAGTATTACGGATGCATTGAGGTTATCTACTTTTATTTTTAAACCACAAGTATTCGTAAGTCAAAATATGTATCAAGGAATCGAAGTTGCTCTTAATTGGTACATTATTAATATACGAAAAAGAAGTGACGGGCTGATAGCAAAAAAATTAATTGTTAAGGTCTCGTTAAAGAGAATGCTTAGAATCATTTTTAACCTTGTTGTTGACTTTTGTAAATTTTACACCTATTAAGGATTAAAAATAACCTGTTACTAAAATGTTGTCTCGGTAGTTTGACAAATGTTTAGCATATGAATATTTTAATATTATATAACATCTTGCTAAGCTGCAATAATGACAAATTGATATTTTTCAGATATATAATTGTTATTTTTTAAATTTATTGCATCATTATGTAAAGGAAATTTAAATTCACACAAGGTTGAACTTGTCTTTTGAAGACACGGTATGTGATTTCTGTGAAGTTTTGCGATATTTCTTATGAAGACATCCGAAGTAAAGCACTCAAGAACAATTTCAACAACGCATTAAGAATTTAAAACAATATGTCACGAAATTCGTGAAAGTTGTACACGATATGTTACTGAAATTTATTTTCCAATTAGCATATTTTCGAATAGCAAATAGTTACTACATATTTTGAGGACTTGATTAACTTTCATCTGCAGTCTTTCGGATAGAACTAACCAAACTACAATGTTTTAAATCCTATAAGAAACTCCTATATATTTAAATTGTTACTGAATCTTTAAAACTACACACAAAAAAGTAAATACTTGAAATGAACCTAATCAGCTTGTATTGAGTAATTCCTAGTCTCATATATCCGCAAGAAGATATTTATTTAAAATGAAAAATATATATTCTTGTTTGTAGCAAAAGATATTCTTCATTTAATAGCGCCATAGTTCAAAATAAAACTAAATGCATCATTTCAAATAATTTCCACTCTTGTTTTGAGAAAATCATGTTCTCACATTGATTATAATTTATTCACATGGAGAAAATCTAACAAGCACCTCAATTCTATCATTTACTCAATGTGAATATACCGATATCTTATGTAAATAATATTCGTTTTCTTGATCCGAGAAATTTACATGGTTTAGATATAATATTTTATTGGCTCTCTTTAAATTACATAAAGTATTAATTTGAATAGAAAAAATATTGATATAAGCTAATCGATTATTCTACACAAAGACTTTCCGACTCAGTACGAATTTATGATGTATTCCCAACAAAAAATAAAAGAAATAGCTTTAAGTTTATTAATGGTTCCCTTGAAATCAAATAGTGTTTTTAAAGAAATAGATGTTTATATCAAATAGATTAAACCAAATGTTCATAGTGATAAGAATATATATTTATAGTATATAATTATATACCTATATTTACATTTGTACATAAATACATTTACATTGGATATTTCGATTATTCCAAATTGTTCCAAAATGCCAATATCGCTGTTTGGGAAAGTTCTTTCAAAGTCCAAGTTAATCTGAAAGAAAACACTATATGAAACAAAACCAAATAAATCAAACTCAAACAAAGCTTAAAACTATACACAAGTTAATTTTTGTGAAATGCATGAATGTTAAAGTACTGGGAATATTACAAAACGGACAAATTTGACTTAGTAAATTTAAATTTTTAATCAAAATGAAGTAGTTTTTCAAATAATAAAAAGCGACAACTTTTTTATGGCAACACTTGGGAAAATTCATGTATTAAATGAATATCTTTACAAATGATTTTCCGGATAATTTAAATAACTAAAAGCTGATGGGTTAAAAAGTTAACAATATAAATTTAGGGCGAAGTCTTATTATTAAAGCTGGATTTGCACTTACCTAAAAATATCTGCACGGTTTCACTAGAAAGTCTCCAATCTGTTACCTAGTAATTGCTCCATACTTTCTTCAACTGGTTGTAAATTATTGTTATATTGTAAATTAATTGTGTTAATTAAGTACACTTTTATACTCTAACTCTTAAAAAACTAACGTTCTTGATGCTGTAAACATAAATGCTATTGTACTCTGTAATGCATAGGTATATTTACAACTTGCAGTTACTTACCTATGTGCAAAATGCAAATGGCGGCGAATAATGCTAAACTAAACAACGAAACGTTAAGTATGAACTGCTGAACAGAAAAGGAAAAGACGCGAGCTTCAGACAAACGAAACATCTAGAATACGTTGCCTCGTTTAACTTCGCAAAACGCGCCGACGCACTTCACCGTGCCCTCCCTCACCTGCATTCAATCTACGCAGTGTCCCACGTAAATGGTTTTACTGGATGCGCCCGATAAATTTAGAATGAATCAAATTTTATATTTTACTGAATAATAATAATAACCTCATGAATTTTGTAAAGTAAATATACATATTTATTTTGAATGGAAAGTGGCAATTCTTTGCAAGATGCAACCGACATTTTATTAAAACTTCATTTAATTATTTGTTTGTATTCATTTGCTAGATGGTACATACTTGTAAAATTTTTCTTCAGATATTTTAATTATTATAAATTTGTAAGTTTATTATTGAATAATAAAAAAGTAATACATAAAGCCGAAAATACCGATTTTGGTCTATTATTATGTTTTTTGTATTTTTATATAGAGATTATTACTAACAATGAAAATATTATCAATGTAAATTAATGTACTGTTTGATATTTCTATATCAATAATTTATTTGCATCTCCTTGAGGAAATTAGCTATTATTGTTAAAGGAATCATATTATTAGAGAAATTAAAATATCTTTTTAGACTGAAGCTAGTTTCTTTTCATCAAGAAACAAGTGGATGTAAAATAGTAAGCCACGTATTCATTTTAATTCCCCAGATCTATTTCAATTAAGCTCTGTTAAATACTCAAACTGAGAATATATTATTCCCAATGAACTAATATTCCAAGAAAATCAAGAACTACATTTAAGAAACATCGTTTTTTCAATTTAATGTTAGTTTCTTTCCATCAAGAAACAAGTGGATCTAAAATAGTGAGCCACGTATTCATTTTAATTCCAGATCTATTTCAATGAAGCTCTGTTAAATACTCAAACTGAGAATATATTATTCCCAATGAAGTAATATTCCAAGAAAATCAAGAACTAAATTAAAGAAACATCATTTTCTTAATTTAATGATATTTTCTCCATTTGATACTATTGTTTATTTAAAAACTTGAGAAAATCTGCATTCTCTCTTTGAATATTTACTTTTTTGTGTGTAGCATCAAGTTAGACAGAAGGAAATAAGTTCTTATAAACATAAGTACCAAAATGAATTTTGGAACGACAAATGTTATCACTTGCAAATTTGGTAGGAACCTACTACTAATACTTTCTTATATGCAGCAGTGGTGTACTGAAAGAAAAGTCATGCTGCTTTCAAAATGTTTTCTCTCCTATGCCAATTTGCTTTGAACAGAAAGAAGAAATGGAATTGCAGCTTCGAAGTTTGAGTAACAATTGCACTGTATTGAATAAATAAATATTCTTATAAAGAATGAATTTCAGTTGCAATATTTAGGGGCAGAAAGTACTTAAAACTTGTTTCGTAATCAAATGTTTCCAAAACAATTGGACGATCTAGCTTAGGTTTATCCAATGACAATTATACGTATAACGTCAATGAAATAGCTTCATCAAAATACAAAATTCTACTAAAAATATGTATTATCTGTTGAACAATGAATATTTTTTCTGCAAAAAACTCAATTATTAATAAATAAATATTGGGAAATGTGTTATCAAAAAAGCCTGCTGTTAAATTTCTATAATTTTTTGTAGATTCAGGATTAGAAAACAAATCAATGCTCAGGAAATTTTTTCTTATTGTCATGATTTTTCTCCTTTTTGTTCAGGTACCTTAATACTCACGTATCTTATATGACATCAAAAACTAATCGGCTTATTCCCTTTCTCAGAACATACAAGTTTTCTTTTCATAAAAAGTCACTTGTTTTCCCATTTTTTTGTTGGTACAGATTTTTAGAAAGCACAGACGATTTTTAAAATTTTATTTTACCGTAAAATATATATGTACTTGGTAAAATGCATTTTTGTAGAGAAAAATTGATTTTTTCAATTTTCTACCTGAAGTTGAATTATTAATTTCGGAAACTGATAACTGCGGCAGCAAATTGCCTGAATGATCTCTGCAGCGAAAAAGTATGATTAACAACTGTTTTTAGTATTTTTAGCGAGGTCTATGATTGAGGTAAAAACTAAGCATCTTTATCTTCGGCAAATCAAAAGGATTTTCTATACCAAATGTCGTTGAAATGTCGACAAAGGTAGGGCATTAAAAAAGATAGGAAAGAAGATTTGAATGCTGGTAATTATTTAAAGAACTTATATTATACTTCTAATTATGAAGAAGCTATAGGCTTCCGGACACCATGTGTGTTCTAGGAACCGTTTGTGTAATTGGTAAAGTAATAACCGGCGTTGGTAGAGCATTTTAGTTACTTACACCATGTGTAGGTATAGTCTTTCCGATCTCAATTGAAGATCAAAGAGCTTGGAGGTATGTACAAGGTTTGGTCGTTACGCAACAACTCAAACTTCAAATATTTGAAAAACTTGTTCCCATATTTATTTAGCCATACCCATATAGGTCTGGTTGCCTAGTTGAAGAATGCGCGCGCGGGCAAAACGGCAAACAAACACAATCGGACAGTGCGACCAGCCATAAATTTCAGTTGTTGACAAATTGCCAATGCGGAATTTGCTGTGATTCAGGTAATTTTAATTTATTATAGGCACCTTCTATTAATCATTCATATTACAATTGCGGTAGGGAGAAATAAGAGGGATAATTTGTTTACTAATATCACAATATGGCATTTTGGCGACCTTTTGAAACGGAACAAAACGAAATACCACCAGACAATATTGAATTAGTAGAACCGGTCGTTGATGAAACAGATTTAGATTTTAAAAATAAATATTTCTCAGCGTCTCATTTTAAATATTTAGAATTGTTTAAAAAAGGAAGAAAATTAAAAACCAGATAATGAAATTAAGTCTCAGTGTCCACAATTTTTCGTGTTATTAAACAAGGTGTTATAGACAGGAAGCGAAAACAAAAATGTAAAAAATCGATGACATGACGAGAGATGCAATTCGCGGACAATTTATAATTTATGTAAAGAAAATTGAGGACATAAATAATTAAAATATGTTGTTGACCAAATGAATTTAGAATAGAACACATTATATACAAATTTTTATTATTATTTAGCTTCAGAAGAAAATTTTTTTAGGAACGCCCATGAAACTCATTAAATTTTATTGCTAGTTGTTTTTATACATGTTCAACTGACTTCGGAAAGACTATACCTCTGTTTACCAGGCAAATGAGTAATTTATTTATTCAAAAGCACGGTTTTGTTCTATTTTTATCTCACTGTCACACATGCTGAAAGTCTAAACAACAACCCTTCTATCTTCAACGTGAATCGTTAAGCTAATATACTTGTACACTTTTCTACATAAATAAGAAACACCTCCATTATTTAAAAGCTCGAGTGAGAGGCGGATGGTTGTTGGTACTGGAAGAATACCAGTACGAGTACGGACGATCCGTATTGGATTGAATATCCTTCACATCGTCGGTGAATGAGATTTATGCGTTCTATTTCCTCATTGTTATGTTTCTCTAGTTCGATTCATCATATCTATTGAACCGTTTTGAACTTCCTCCTTTAATAGATCAGACAGTATTGCAATGCAAAAAGTTTGTTAGACGGCAATTCAAAGAAAAAGTAGTGTAGGTAGGAATGAAATTGGAAAAAAGATCTTTTATTATAAAAGTTATGTGTTTTATATAAGTATAATTCTGTTCTATTAATTATTAATTCCACTTGCAAGGAGACCAGTAGAGTATTAAATCAGTGATTTTGTGACAAAAATACTAATAGCAAAGGGACTGTGCCATTATGTAAAAGACAGTTTGTAGATATATGCTTATGTTTCCTACTCCAATTTACCATTAATTAATTTTTTATGCAAAAAACGCATTTTTTAGTTTTTTGCTTAGAAAACCTAGACCTAAACTAATGAAGCAATTTGAATGCTATAAAGAGACAATTTGTACAGAATTGAAACACGAATAAAACGAGAAGTCGATCGATCCGATCGGATAATTAGAAACGAAGAAAATCCGGAAAAATCGGAAAAATTTGCGTTTTTTTTTAATTCATTACTCTACCATTTTTTAAGTTGTAGAGCTGATCCTGTGCACAAAAGTAGTGAATTCTATGTACTTTAAGTGTGCACAAAGCAGGCGCCGTCGGACCATTAGTTTTGGCACAATTGCAATTTCAATTTTTTTGAGCATTATTTTGCAAAGTTTCTGGATGCGTTGGAGATGGTCCGATTTTAATGTTTCAACCGGATTTTAAAAGTAGAAGTATAATACTACAAAACGTATATTCTAATTTTCCGATAAAATGATGCGAAATAGGTAAAAAGTTCCTCCAAACGCGTAATAAGTAGTATAATAAATATTATTCGTCACAGACTGGGTCGAGTTGATTAAGGAGATACTTATTTACTTAAACAGGACAAGTAAAAAAAGGTGCAGTTGTAAAATTATTGGTTGCGATCTGAATTGCATTAGTAAATATTCATTTATTTTTAGTATATGAGTTAAAAGTTTAAGTCGATTACTCAGGAATTAAGATTAAACTGTACTTTTTGAAACAAGGGGCTGAAATATCACTATTAATTCTAAGGAATGCAAAAAAATGTTTTTATGGCTTTCCATCTCTTGCAAGCAATGTATTTATGTACCATATCAAATTATTGAAATAGGTTCTCTTTCACAGTTATAAAAAAATTTTAATTGCAGGTATACTTAGCGCTTTGTATCTCGAAAGATAAATGTTTTATGATGGATGTTCGTAGAAACTTTTTTCTTGCCTCCACAAGTTCAATCTCTCCCCACAAATTTCCCAACATTTCTATTACGTCCTTACACACATATTTCTCATACAAAAAACAAAATATTTTACCGTTTTAGAATTTTGAGAATAGAAACTTCAACTAATATAAAATCATGAATGTGATTTTTTTTTTTCTTTGCAAATGCAATAGTAAGTCTAAACTGATTATTGTAATGACGTATGAAATTAATATGTAAATATGCATTTTGCTGTTCTTAGAACTTATAAACTTCTACTCAATTTAGTATACAGGTCTTACTAAGGTCTGTGAGGTATGATATTAGGGAAAGTATAGGTCCTAGAACGTCGGTAAAAAAATATTGATTAATAAATGTACCAAAAGAAATAGCTGAAAATAGTTTTCAAGTTCGTAGCTCGGTTGCTAGGGGTCGCAATCTACATACTAAAACGTAGAGTTGAATTTTTCTCAGAAATGTTTCCTATTCAGGTATATTAAGTACAAATATGGATAGTCGGATTCATTGCGCATAACTTTTGTTATTGACATTTTGTTCTATCTCTCGACAGAAATGGTGAGGGAAGCCCCTAATGTCCGATCAGAAAAATGCATTTTTTTAAGGATTGGATCATCAAAAGCCCATAGTGTTATACCTCGTTGGAAAGGTCTTTTCATGCTTTATCTCGAGGTGAATGCGTAATGTCATTTATCTCAATACGGAAACCTATAGATGGCGTTATTTCAAAAGAATGCCGTTTTATGGATTTTTCTCAAAAATTTTAAATGCAATGATACATTTTCTTTACATAAATGAATTTAGCACACAAAATTGACGAATATAGTTTAAGTTTGAAATTTCTGACGAAAGTGTTGTTTACTTATTAGCGCTATTTATCCAAGTTTAGGTTGTTTCAGGTTTCCTTAAAAAAATTAAATAGCAGGATAAAACTTTTTATAGGTTAGTTTGAAGAGCATAAAAATAGCATTTTGACGCCAAAAAGGATTCGATATCTTTTTTTATTATCAAGTTATTCGCAAATTAGTGAGTGATTAGTGAAATTAGTATTAGAAGAAAAAAAAATGATAATGAACTGAGGAACACGACGCTAACGACATTTAATTACCAAAAGAAAATGCGTTTATAAAAGAACCTACCTAAACCCATGCAAATGGGTGAGTCAATAACAATATTGAAAATAATAAAAACAATAAGAAACAGATATTGATATTATGTAATGAAAGAACAGTTAAATTTTAACAAAAGTAAAGATGATACATTTTTCTGGTCATTAGGGGCTTCTCCCATATTTTCTGTTGAGAGATAGATAGAGCAAAATGTCAATTACAAAAGTTATTCGCAATGAACCCGGCTAGCCATATTTGTACATTTGTACTATTTAATATACCTGAATAGGTAACATTTCTGAGAAAAATTAACCTCTGTTTTAATATGTAGATTGCGCCCCCTGGCGGCCGAGCTACGAATTTCAAAACTATTTCCAGCGATTTCTCTTATAGCTGTTTTACATTGACAATTTATTGATCAATTAATTGATGAAGTCGCTCAATCAAGAAACTGGACAAGTGTAATGCACCAAATCAGCTGTCAAATAACTTCATCAATTTATTGATCAAGTTCTTGACGAATTAGAGCATGTTCTAATTTTCGTCAATTTCTTCGTGAAGTTCGGAAGTACCAACTCAACAGATTTCCAGCCTCAGATCAGTAATGAGGTTATGTTATTAGAATATGTAAATAATAGTGTGGCGTCTTCCTAGTTTTGCATTGTTTTTACTGATTTGTTACTTACAAAAACTAATATTTATATAATATGTGTCAGAACGGTACCACTGTTGTATCACTACAATTATGAGTGCAAAGATGCCATTTTTGAAATTTATTTGCGTCTTTGATTCATTGGTAGAACTGATTCATACGTCAAAAAACTTGACAAAGTCTGTAGCAGTGTAAAACCACACTGTTTACCAATAAATTCGTGAATTAATTGATGAAGAACTTCGTCAATTTATTGATGAATAAATTGTCAATGTAAAACAGCTATTAGTCGATTTTTTAGTCAATTATTATTTCCCGAAGCTATAGAACCTATACTTTTTCTAATATCGTACCTCGCCGACCTTTGTAGGACACCTTGTATACTAAATTGAGGAAAAGTTAATGAGTTCTAAGAACCGCAAAATATTTACATATTAATTTCATACCTCATTACTGTTATATTTTATATAATTTTGAATTAAAGATGTTTTAATTTTGGTCATATTTATTTTTATTATTCACATACTTTTTAACTGAATTAACAATTTTAAACCGAAAGTATTTTTCTTTGTGTATGAGATCTAAATATTTGAATTGCATTATTTGCTGTAGCTCTTATTTATTTCATAATTGTATAAAAGCAATGGATAATCTTGTTTTATTTTTGCAATGCAAACTATAATAATATAAGCCTCTAATATCATAAACACGTTATTTATAAAGCAATTTTGAGGAATACCTACGGCAATCCCATATCGTACTATTGTCTCAATATACAATTTTTATATTTTTACCTTGTAGTATATTTCTGAGATATAATTTAAAAAACATTTACGAAGTTTTTTAATAGCTTGTGCAACGTATTCGGACGTATATTCCCAGATATTTTGTAAAATTAACTTTTTTAATAGATGAACAAGCACAGACTCTATTATCAACGGTTTTACATGTAACATTATGTTTTTAATATTATTAAACGACCCATGTTTGTAAGAAAGAAGCAATCAAGTTAGTTTTGGAATAATTAAGAAGTAAATGAATGTTACTTAACCACTGTTCTATAATTTTCAACTCGTTTACTGCATTTTTAAGTAATGCATCTTTCCAGTTGTCTCTTTACTTATACATATACCATAAGACCACGCATCAAGTTTAAATCAATATTAGAAGGCATTTCGTTTACGCTTCTGGAATAAAATAATACTAAACGTTACAAAAACAATAGTAATAGCGTTTCATAAAATTTTTGCATTTAGGAAATCTTTTAATCGATTGAAATATAGGTATACAATAATTGATTATTTTCATGGTACTTTATTCAGTTTCTTGTTCCTAGTCAGGTACTACAAAACAAATTTGCGAAGTTGAAATTTAAATAAAAACAACAAATTGTAAAATCGTGTGGATTCAATTATGCTCCAAGTTAATTGCATTAGATTTATTTCTAGAGGATTCTTAATTTTTTCTTAAATCGGAATAAACGTTAGGCAATTATACTTTGATAATTATATTGAAGCAAAGCCAATAAGAAAAACATTACCTTTTTGCAATATTAATAATTTCTCCTTTCTTCGTTAACTTTCAATAGGTATCATTGAAATTCATAAATATCAAAACATATGTCAGATAATTGCATTCTGCAGCCATTATTTTTTTATTTTTACAATTTCTAACGGTAGAAAATATATTTATACACTTGAATAATGCGAAAATAATATCTATATTTTACAATAAGAATAAAAAATTAGTACGAAAAACTTTGTTTCTAATGATCAAATATATTCACTGTTGAAACTTTTAAATATAGTCCAATCAAATTAAAGTTTTACGTGCCAAAAAGTTCAGTCAACAAAGACACGTAAAAATTAGGAAAAATTCCGTGGAATTGAATGAACTACTTTACCTCAGCTGAATATTAGCGTTTCATTTTCAAAATGGCGTACAAAGTTAGCAAAAAAACAGTTTTTTTCATTTAAAAAAAAAAAACTAAACATTTTAGAAAAAAGTTTTAGGCAAAAGTTTTAGAACATTTTATAATAAAAATTTTGAACCCAGCCCGATGTCAATTTGTAAACAAATGTATTAGTTATTGCAAATAATCGGCTAAAAATCGCATATTTTAAAACTTTTATAAGTATCTTTAAAACTAAAAAATATTTTATTACGAAACTTTCAGAATATGTAGTCCTTGGCAAGTAGAATAAGTGCATTTTTGTAAAATTGCAAAATATTTGATGGTTTTTGCAAAATATGAGTTTTTTGAAACAAAAGAAATTTTTTTCAACTTTCAATAAATCATACAGTAATGCACTTGCGTGACCTAACTTGGGCTTAAAATTTTCTCTAAGTTGTACTTTCATGTGCAAATCGTGCGCATATTGGAAAATAATTAGAAATATGCGAAAAATCTTCAGAAACTTTGTTTTCTTTTTTCCGGTCGAAAAATGTAGACCTATTTTTTATTGTTGAAATTTAAACGGAATGGAATTATTTCCATTTGAAAGCTGACATCTTTTCACGAATTTTGAAAGAAGATGACATATTCCGAAAGTTTCGTAAAACAATTTATTTTTCATTTTAAAGGTATAGAAGTTTTAAAAAATTCGATTTTTAGCCGTTACTTTGCAATAACTAATACATTTGTTTATCAATTGACATCGGGTTGGGTTCAAACATTTTTATTATAAAAAGTTCTACATAAGTACAACTTTTGTCTCAAAAAACTGTTTTATGTATTTTTTATTTTAATATGTTATTAGACAGTTTGACCGCTGTAAATACGCAGTAAATTTAATAAAATCAAATTGTTAAAGAATGTTTATGACTTTAATGTGGAGGATTTAATTAGGTTTGATTCAAACTAATACCTCCACTTAAATGACAAGTATGTATTAAGTTTAGGGAAGATGAAATGTAATTTAGTTAATTTTTAGTGTTTCTATTAATTTTTCTCTGCCGCCATTTTCTTATACTTTTGAAATGTACTATATCTTATATCCTAGTGCACTTCAGACGGTTTATGACCGTTGTTGTCTTGTCATAACCTACTTAGATGATGAGAAAACACACGACGAAGAAAATGGAATTCAGATAACAGACGAGATTTGAGACCACTACTAATCTGATAAAGGCGTGTGATACTCTTTTTACAAAGGTTCTGACTGGATACACGACATTATTATGAATCGTGTGCTACATTTACGTAGGGGAGAGCAGTTACAGATATTTATCTGTGTATGTATTTCACCTTGACATAATGTCAAAGATTAAGATTATGTTGACTAGATCATCTACATAATAGATGGGTGTATGATTGTACGACATTCCAAGGGTCTATAAAAAGACAACACTGAGGTAATAATAAATTACAGTGTCGACCATCCCCCGTTTTATGTACAGTAATAACTCAACTTTACATACTCTGTTTTATGTACGAAGTACTTTGTTGACTAGAAAAATAGTTATTTTAACAAAAAAGTAGTTTATTTTGTAAGAAGGTACAAATACCCGTTTTTTTCATGAGTCAACTACGTTCTTTTTTTTTATATTATCAGCAAGTATAGCTCATTCTCATTAGAACCCAGTGTTTGGCAAATGTGATTTGTAAGAAATGAGACTCTTATTATTTTTAAGTATGTTTTAAATTCGAGAAGTTTGTTCGAAAAGATATGATGATCTAGTCTAGTGTCTGTTAAAGTTTTTTAATGAGGAAGGAGAGTTTGTTTCGCGGCACACCAAATTTATTTTATCAATATGAATTATTTTATCAACGTATACATCGTGTTTGACTTTTCACGTATACATCGTGTTTGACTTATCTCGGTTGTTTTAAATTGAAACAATTGACGTTTTATACAGGATAATTCACAACTTATCCGAAAAAATTGGAGAATAGATGCGTCATGAAAAATGGAGTCAATATCGTAAGAAAAATTTTTTGTAAAATTCTTATAGTTGTCGAGAAAAAAAACCGATTTTAGTAGGTATTTTCCAAGTGGCAAAAATGGCTTACGTGTATAGCAACTCGGAGTTGATGAATATCGTTTTAATTTATGGTGAAGCAAGACAATATTTGTGTTAGTTCGTAGAAACTGGGTACGACGAGCCCAAATGTGTTTACACGTCGGTGGACAAATTTTTGAATATTTGAAAAACTTGCTCTCATATTTATTTAGCCATACCCATATACAGGTCTGGTCGAACTAAACGCGGAGGCGATAGAAATGTATACGCTCAGTTGAAGAATGCGAGCGCGGGAAACAGATTACAGTTGCACTGGGCTACTGGGCAATAAATCACAGCAGACGACAAGTGGTTGATAAATTGCCCAGCAGTGCAATGCAGCAATACGGAATTTGGTGTGATTCAGGTAATTTTAATTTAGTATATGCACCTTCTATTATTGTTTCGGAACACCATATCTTGAGCACTTTTAACGATATTTTATTCATATTTGAATTTCTGAAGACGCTGAATTAAAGTATAGTATTAACTGGCATATAAAAAAATCGCTATTTTATTTCTATAAAAAATTTCACTCTTTTAATTTTAGAACAGGACGCCTATGAAGTACATATATAAATATAAAATAAAGTTTAGTTACATCAGAATACTCGCTTAGCGATTAATTATTTTGTACTAAAATGTGAAAGTTTTAATTTCAAATAAGAGACGTAAGGATGGCTCCATTGAAAATGAAAGAGAGGGTATATCCGTATCCGTAAGTAATAGAGACAATAATGTTATCAGTGAGAATGTCGTGACTGATTTTGAGAGAATCAAAACGCGGCTACAGTTGTTCCTATAACTGGTAAGCTAATGTAAGGATAAATATTGAAGTAAAGAAATTTAATTTGCACGTTTTCATTTCTTTTACCTTGCTTACTTTACGCACTAGTTTCTAGAGAACGACTTTACACAGTGTGATTTTCATGCTTCAATCTTATTGTATACACTACAGGAGAAAAATCTTACTTCAACGAATTCCAAAAGTTGCTTTTTTAAACGTCCTATAAAGCGACTGAAGGCATTGATCCATTGTTTAACTAAGATAAAAATACGAATTGGAACGAACCCACATTTCCGTTTAATACAGGTTGAATATTCCTATTGTACACTGATTTTATGCAATAATGCATTAGAAAGTACTACTGGTTAACAGCGCTTTGTTACATTTAATTGGAATACGCATTTAGGTTTGTGTCATACAGTGCAAACGGTAGTAACATTTGAAAGATAGCCCAGATGGACTAGAACAAAGAAATTATGATATGAATAAATAATATTTCAGAGGAAAAATATTTTGCGTTTTTATGAAGTGTTTGGAAACAAAAATTAGTTTTGTAAAATGGAAGCGTCGCATTGTCATCAAATTTTTAACAAAAGAATATAATAGTTCTAAAAATATTCAAGAAAATGATTGCAGTATATGCGGACGAAGTTTCACTATATTTTAAAGTGGCAACATAGTATTGGTGGGATCATGAATCATTTGAAGATTACTCGATCGTTGCAGAAAATAAAGATTTTCGAACGTTATCGTTTGAAAGTGTTTAAAACATTAGATAAACTAGGCACAAGTAAAGTTGCAGTACGGTAATATGTTCCAAAATTATTGACACCCAAATAAAACCTGCTTGCTTAGGCAACAAATTTCTCAAAATTATTTGAAATAATTAGATGTGTACCCAAAGTTTTCTTTAAAATAGACGATTCGACTTAGGTACATCCCTGAGATACAAGAACAAAATTAGCGTTGGTATAATGGGACCATAAAGATTTCCTATCTTCAAAAAGGATTCGAAGTATTCAGCTAGAAAGCTTATGACGACCATTTGGATCAAAACAGGAATTGTTCCTGTTGAACATATGACGAAAGGCACTATAACAGCATATACGACATTGCCTCATAAAAATATCTCATTCTTCACGATATTGGAACAGTTAAGAAAACAGTTAAAGACCAACCCACACTCTGTTACTGTAACTTTTCTGCTAGGACATCCATTGTATGGTCCTGATTTGGATCCGACTGACTTATTTTTTACGAAACAATTTCAATGAACCTCCAGAGGAGGTCATTTTGCAGATGACAACTAATTTATATTGATGATTATGATTATTTTGAAGGCAACAGCTTTACATCAATATGGTTTATTAATATATCAAAGCAATTTTACAGGCAATAATTAAAAATTTTAACTACTAAATACTATTTTATTGTTTTTCAAATAATATCTACAATATACGTCTTTAACCTTAACTCCACGATAATGTCCAGCAAAGACCAAGGAGCATAAGGAAGTAATTATCATTGTCCGTCTAAAGTACAAACCAGTATGTAGGCAACAATGACAACAATAATTATATATCTATAACCAAATCATCAACTAAAATAGAACGCAAGTTAAATATCGATAAGTGGTCTATGGAAAGTGTATTTAAATTTATTTGAACTACTTTTGAAATTTGGGTCAGAGTTTGTGTTTACTAATAAAAAAAAAAGAAAAATAAAGAGTAAAGTAAAAAGTCTAATCGTTCCTACTGGTTTCGAGAAAACAATTTTAAGGCACTTACAATTTCATATCATCATTTCTCTGAGAAACTATTTTTTTTTCTGATTCAATACTGTTTCTACAGAAGATTATATTTCTTTTATTCCATTAGAAGCAGTTTTAGTAACAAATTCCAATCATTTACAAAACAACTTGAAAATTAACTATAAAATTATGAACGACTGTAATCACCGTTTCATAATTTCGTGTCTAACCTACTTTTTTAATGGTTCTAGCTTTTATTAGTTCTCAGATATTTCCAATATAGGAAATTTGTAAAGGATAGTATGAGTAATAGTTCTTAGAAAATGGACAAGTCACCTTCCTCACATTCTACTCATATCGGAGAACAAAGGTGTCAGAAGTATTATGTAACAAGAAAATTTCCTTTAACGATTGCCGCTCCTAAGTTTCAATCTAACGTTAAAAAAAAGTAAGAATGTATTAAAAATATATATTTTGTACCTCAAAAACCGACTTTTGATTCAAAACGATGTAAGGAACAAGCCCCTGAAGTTAAGGCGGACTTTTCTTGTTTCTTTCACAAAACTTAATTTAAATTAGTCATATATAAAATAAGAGAACACGCTACTCTCCATATGATATCCCAGGCATTTTTTTTAACAAAGGAAAATATTTGAGAACTTATATACGTATTTTTAAGTATAAAGTCGAGTATTTTCAAATAATCAATATTGACATATGTATGTACTCATAAGGCACAAAACGCAATTAAGGTCACAAAGTTACTCAAGGCCTTTTTTCTGATAACTTAACTAAACTCATATATTTTACGAAGGTTTCTAATATTTAACATGAGTAAATATATAAATCATCAATTTTTAAGTCATCAACGTATTCAGAAACTTATTCCTCACTTCAAAATACAAAGAAAAAATAACAACTGGCTAACTATTCAATTCAAACCTCTTAGTATGTAAATTAAACAAGAAATGCATCAAGAAAATACAAACCTTAAAAGGATTTCCTTGTCCTATAATAACATGTCTATTATTGGCTCTAATTGCGTCAACGCTTGGTTTCGCATGCACAGTCCATAAAAAGAAGTGGCTGCACTTATCAAACTTATCTGTTTTATTGTCAAACGGTAAAAAGGCATATTACACACCAATTTTTCATTGTATAAAAATTCTAGGTGAGCGACGAGTAGGTCAGTGAGTATTTTATTGGAAAGTAGCAAGTTTGTTTGCTTCCGAGCTCGTCTAATATCCTTTTGAAAAGTAGGGCTATCAACTATCAATCATACCTATTTTGTATGGTGACGTTTCTATAAGGCCATATATCTTGAAATACAAAGTATGAATGTTTAACATCTATTAAGTGTGTTTAGCAGTTCCTTTAGCTTGTATCTACAGTTGTGTACAGAGTACTGTTTAATTGAAGTCGCCCAGTAAAACATAATTCATATTTATTTTTAGGAAACATAGGAACCTGATCACGGGTTTCCAAAATTTTGCCTTGTATATACAGGGTGATTCAGAACTTATCCAAAAAAATTTGGGAATAGATGCGGCATGAGAAATGGAGTCATTATCGTAAAAAAAATTTTGGTAAAATCCTTATAGTTTCCGAGAAAAAAATTATTGAAGTTATAGTACATTCAACGACTACATAGCTGGACAACTGTAGTCTCTAGCGTCATTTGCAATGCGCGTGGAGAGCCACGTGGCCTCAGCGACTTCGAATACTGAAATCGTATTTTGCAATCGTCGTTGCAACAGTATTTACCTGTTATCTGTTGTGTTTACAATATTTTTTTAGTAGTTAGTATCAAAAATGGGTAGTTACTGTCAAAAATGGTTTGCGTGTATAGCAACTCGGAGTTGATGAATATCGTTTTAATTTATGGTGAAGCATTTATGTTATGGTGAAGCAAGACAACATTTGTGTTAGTTCGTAGAAACTGAGTAAGACGGACCCAAATGTGTTTAGACGTTGGTGGATTTTGAACAATTGTTGTATGTCAAATGATTTTATTATTTAAAAACACAAATTAATTGTATTAATTAATAAAGGCAAAAGCAGTTGAATTTGCCGATATAAAATATGTGCGATAAAATTCTATTTACATATTTCTTTCCTTGCGAAAGTTTTTGTCCGTTTTCACCGCCATGCCGGTCGCATTGTGCGAGGTCAGGTTTTACAGTGGACCAGTTTCCAGTGCCGTGCAGAAGTGTATTTTAAAATCATTTTCGAACTGCCCTTTTTGATTTTTTCTTTACAAAATTGTATTTGTAAGGGTCTCCTGTACATCCAGAATTTTTTTTTTGGATAAGTTCCGAATCACTCTGTATAAATTAGTTTTTATTTTTGATGATTCCTGATCGATAATTTGGATAGAACAAAATTTAATAGATTTTACGAATTCCCTAGAGAATTCCTATGTGCTATTAATAAAGAACATTTTAAGAGTAATAGTATATATGTGTTTCCCTGAATACGAATCTGAAATTCTTTTTTTTATCAAATAAATAGTCGAGTTATTAGTTTTTTAAAATGCACTTTAATTCTTGTATACGCCGCCTCTGTAATACTCATGTATTTATAAGAAGATTGTTGGCAACCTACAATGCATGTGGAGGGAGATAGTGCGAGTCAACTCAGTCAACGGTGACGAAGCTAAGGGGAAGGGGGTCAGTTGCTGTTCCGCATTTAGAGACAGTGCATCTAACTGTGAATTTGAATGTTTTTCATCGTTATTAAATTTCAAACGAACTTTTTCTATTCCTTAATTTTTGTGACTAGTTTAAACGACTTTCTATGTTAAGACTTTTATGTAACAAGTTTTAATTATTATATTTAAAGAATACTCTCACACAATACTTGATCAAAAGGCTGCTGCTCTATTCTTCTATGTAACTATGTGTACTACAGCTGCGACGCGTAAGTCGTATTTTTGTACCTGTATACATGCAATTTATGTTACGTTTTCCTTTGACATATTGACTTTTATGATTATTTTCGAACATAAATTTGCCTGGACGTAATGGCTGTTTGATTTATTATGCATCTATGAATGAATAATATATTGCTTTATTTAGTATGAAAAGGTATATTGCACAGATTTCCATAGAAGAATACACAACTTATTACATAGAGTAAAAAGAGCTTACGATACATAAATTTTAATTCAAAGATATTATCAATGGTGAATTTTACAGGCATGTTTCTTGTGACGTAAAGTTTTAAAATAAAAACAACTATTTCTGAAATTTCGAGCTTCAAATATACAATATCTCTGAGTAAAAAAATATGTTGTTTCTTCACAAAAGTGACACCATTTTCTGAAGAATGAATTTACAATAGACGAAACGGCACTCCTCTATCATTACGAAATGATAACCTCATAAACTTAATATTTCAGTTCATTAGATCCATTTCAAGTAATTTTTATGCTATATTTTTACCTTTTCTGTGAAAATGATGAGCCATTATTAGATGATAGAAGACTAGGGGAACGGAAGTTAGTTAACTCTTAAATATAAACTAAAATTTTACAATTTTGATGATAAGAACGTGTCCGTTTTGAATCTTATCTAACGATTAGAACTCGGTATGTTTTTTATAATTTTTGTTCTTCACACCTAGCGGAAATAGTTCATAGAGTTCCCCAAGGCTCAGTATTGGGCCCTATTCTATTTCTTATCCATATCAATGATTTCTCAATGTGTGATTTTATTTTATTTGCCGATGATATTATTGCTTTAAAGTCAAATAATAACTTAACTAAACTCACAGAGGATTCAGGGGATGCGATGCCGCTGATAAAGGCCTGGTTTATAGCTAATAGATTGAACGTAAATGTTGATAAAACTCAATCTTTGCTTTTTAGACTTCGCCATATCAATACTTTTGTTAATTCAAATAACATTACATTTTTGGGGTTCACGTTGACACTAAATTGAGTTGGGAAAACATGTCGCACGTTTATCTAAGAATATTTTTGTATTGCGTAATTTGGATCGTGTAGTCTCTAAGCCTGTACACATGTCTGCATATTATGGTATTTTTCATGCCACCATGACTTATGCAATTTTTAACTGGGTCCATTCGTCTCACAGTGAAAAAATTTTTGGTTTAGGACGTAAATCTATTAGAATTATGGCTGGAATAAAATACAGAGATTGTCGGGAGCACTTCAAACTGCTAAATATTCTTACAATGCCGTCAGTATAAATAATTGAATTTATATTAAAAATAATCAGAATAGATTTGTTCGACTAGAAAATTTTCATTCCCACCATACAAGAGAGAGACACAATGTTAGGCCAAAATTTCATAAATTAGCGAAATTCAGAGATGACATAAATTATTTTGGGGTTAAATTCTTTAATAGACTTGCATCTGAGATTCGATCACTAAATTCAGACTGTTTTTAAGGTCAAAATTAGAATGAGAAAAGCGTTTTACAATTGTGACGAGTTCTTTGCTGACCAGTTTTTTTATATACCGGGTGATTCAGTTTGATATTCGCGGTCTCGTATCTCTTTTGTTTTATCAGATAGCTATAACAAACCCTATATATCTTTAAATCGCCGCTCAAACTCTATCAAATGACATTGTTAGATCGTCTCCATGGTAACATATGTTAAAATTGCTATAGTCAACTGTTTTTGTTCAAATGGCACACTATACATTTTTTTATTAATTCTGGAAGATATAAGAAGTCTACAGTTTCATTAGAAATACTGCTAGAAAAACAGGAAAAAAGATAAACCCTACTTTCAGTAGCTTTATTCTGAAAAATAATAGCCAGCTGCGGAAACAACTGAATTTTGCCGTTTCTAAATAACGGTGTTTCAAAATAATTGACATTTTGTACCTACCTATTCTATCTATAACTAATTATTATTATTACTATAACATGAATACTTATAGTAACCAAGAAAAACTAGATATGATTTTAATTTATGGAAAGTTCTGAAAGAACGCTAAAGCTGCAAAGCATTTATACCAACATCGTTTTCCGCAGACAACTTCCATCAGATAACATTTTCGGAAAGTTAGCCAGGAATTTGGCAGCAATGGTTTTCAAATGAAAAGAAGAGTTTTTAAACCCAGAAGGGTAAGAGATGAAGAATATTCGATAAAGATGTTAAATAGCTTGCTATAGAATTCCGGATCTAATTCCTACAGATTTCTTTCTTTGGCCTTAGCTAAAAGAAAAAGTTTACTCTTCGCCTTTAAATGATATTGATGAACAGAATAAGAGTAGAATTTCGGAGATTAAATGAAGAAACACTAGAATGTGTTTGTAGAGAGGGAGTGATAAACAGAGCTATTCTGTGTTTGGAAGCAAATGGAGGTCATTTTGAACATTTGAAGTAAGTATTGTTTTAAATTGTTATCTTATTATCGTATTAAAAATAAAATATGTTACTTTAAAAAACATAGTAACTTGTTTTGGCAGCTGGGTAAGAATAAAGCTACGAAAATTAGGGCGCATCTTTTTGTTGTTTTTCTAGCAATGTTTCTAATGAAACTATAGACTTAAAAAACACACCACACCACAGAAATGAGACAAACCCCAAATCCAAAGCCAAAGGCTTGTGCGGAAGGGGGCTACACTTGAAAAAAGGCGGACAAACACCCATTATCCATCGACATTGCTAGTGCCGACACAGGGGATCGAACCCGGACCAGAGTAGGAAGCCTAGCCGAGAAATGCTTGCCACCGCACTCTCGACCGACTGCGCTACAGTGGCGATACTTCCTTACATAGTTGAACGCAGAAAAAAATATCTTCCAGAATTGAAAAAAAAATATATAGTGTGCCATTTGAACAAAAACAGTTGACTATAACAATTTTGACATATGTTACCATGGCAACGATCTAATAATCTCATTTAATAGAGTTTAAGTGGCGATTTAAAAATATATTGGGTTTGTTATAGCTATTTGTTAAAATAAAAGAGATACAGGGCCGCGAATACCAAACTGAATCACCCGGTATAATGAACGTTCGTAATATTTACTTTTTTATGCTGTTTACGTTATATTTATCTCAATGAGTTTTTTTAGATTTGTGTAAACATTTTAATATATCGACACCAATAAATGATTTGATTTGATTAAGCATATATTATAAAGTTTGAACAGTAGTAAATAATTTGAATAATTTTTAATGTAGGATGTACTATATTATGAGATGGCAACACTTGCTTCCATATGTATAAGTGATTAAAAAAAAGAGAATGTAGTTATATATTTGTAGGTAAGTTGTGACAATATGTTTAAATAAAAAAATTTTTTTTTATTTAAACTTTTTTTCTACTGAAAAAAAGGTGGTTTGAAAAAAACTTTGTTTTAGTGTTCTGTAAATTCGGAAAAAGCGTTTTATGAATTCAGAAGTATCGCAGCAATAATCTCTGAAAAGGGTGTAAATAGAGGTCAATATTCAGTTAAGGGCTCGGTTAAGGGTATCAACTTTTTTAAATTTAATTAAAATTCGGTCAGCATAACCACGAAATGAAGTAGGAGAAGCGTGTCGAAAATACTTGGGGATTACTGAGATAAATTTTTTGGAGTGAATCCAACGAAAAAATTAAAAAAAAAATTAATTTTTTTTTTTTTTTGTCATAACTTGGTACTCCAAGTGGAGTACGCCTGGTACGCTCCACGTGGCACGCTTTGGGTAACGCTAATGGCGGCGGTTTTGCGAAATTTCTGAAAATCGGTTCAAAAAAATTTTTTTTCGAAAAAATTGTTCAAATAGTTTTTTTTTGTTTTCATAATTTCAAACACTTTTTGCAATAAGAATGTTAAAAAAAATCGGGAAAAACATGTTTTTTTCATTTTTTTACGGATTATGAGCATTTAAAGGCAAAAAAACGTGATCCTTTAATTTTTTTAAAAATTCAATTGAATGAAAAAAAAACGGCTTGATGGATCGAAATGAATCTCTGTAGGGCTTTTAGGGGTACAATGACCTGTAAAAGACACACTTAACATTAGTCATTTTCCCAATATTCTCAATGTGGCACGTGATTTTCTAGAAGACCCCTAAAAGTCCTATTTTTTACGATTCTTCAGTCATGTTAAGGATAAAAAAAAAAAATTCTAAAAAACCGTGCCAGGACCTTGTAGAGAATTCATTCAAGTTTCTGAAACCCACCGTCGATTTTCTGTGCAACCATTGGTTTCTGAGATATCGATGAACAAAGAGAAAATGATCCATTTTCATTCAAAGTCCGATAGCTCAGCGAGAAATGGTCGTATCGAGACCAAAAAAAAAGAAATTGAAATTAAATGAACAACCTATCTAATCCATAAGGTGGTTAAGTTGGAAAAAATTTTTTCAAGTCCGTACACAAAAAATAAGATCGAAAAAAATTTCGCAAAATTTTTTTTCATGATATTCATTACGATTGCGCGATACGTGTTACTTGAAAACATTTTTTTTGCAATATCCAAAAATTAGAAACTTCAAGCTTCAAATTGCTTTTTTTTACTCCAATACGACCATTTTTATCAAAGATACAGCCATTTGAAAAATCGCCGATAATTTAGATTTTTTTTTGACCTCTTAATTTTTTCCATTAGTGTATTTACAAAGCATGATTGTCAAATAAGAGGCGCTACATTAAACAAATCAAGAAAATGTCGCCATTTAAAGCTCTTGAAATTTTGACAATTTCATTGTACCTTCAACATATTGTCACAACTTACCTACAAATATATAGATGAGAAAAAGCGAAAAATTTTAAAGGAGGAAAACTAAAAGATGAGAGTTAAGAATGAAAAAAAAAAAAACGATTCGGATGCTATGTATACTGGACTTACTTTGGCAGAAGCAACGCACAAAGTATGTGGTTAAAGTACCATGGTCTTTCGGGTTATGTCGTGGTCCATGTACTTGGTTTTATTTGAACATTCCATGGCGATAGTTCGAGAAATTTTACCATACTTTTTATTACAGTGTACACAGTAAACAGTATCTGTAAACACAGACAGTGTTACAGTAAACTGTATAAAATATATGTACAAATTTTCGATTCACCCTGTAATAATATTAATTAAAAGTAGTAGCTGACATAAAAGGTTTACGTTGCACTCGATTTGTTTTATGGTGTATGTCATCAAACTTATAACAGTCATTACCGTTCAATCTGAATACAAATGAGGGGCAATTACACAAAGACATAATTACTCAAATTTAACAAGTAGTTCCGGAGCAGCGTAGCAGTTAATTATGCAGGCAATCGCTAATTAATATTTAAATTATATTACCTATATTTCGCTGGAATTCAAGGAACAGGAAGAATCTAATGTAAGAATGAAAACTGTTATATCCATCGCGCGATTCCTATATATCCGCATTTTAATTAGTTCGACCGCTTTAATTAGCAATAAGGTGCACCTTGCATATTATACATATATTAACGTTTACTTCCATTATTAAGATTTAGTATACAACAAAATAAAAAACATACAGTGAATTTAAATGAAGTAGTAACTACAATTATTGCCAAATAATTTTGAAACCAAAATTAGATAATTGTGCCAAAAATGCCTTTGTTCAAGCGATTTCTATTAAAAATACAGAATGTTTATGAAAAACATATTCGCAAAAATATACTAAGATATGTTTGAAGTAGATTCATGGAATTGGAAAATTGTTCGTTTCTCAAAAAACACTTTTCGGAATTTTTTGTTGCAAATGTAATTTAAAAAACACTGAAAAAAAACACGTGGCAAATTTCTACGTCACCGAATTTTCAAAAAACACAGTGAAGGTGCCTTACACAAAGGTATCCTTCCTAAAAACTTCGTTTCGGAAATAGAATGCATTAAAATTCCAAAAAACTCTTACGCCACTAATATTTAAAAAAAATTGTAAAAATGTTAGATTCTTAATACATATAAAAAATTATTATTTTCCCGTAATAGTTTTGTATTAGGTATACTATTTGAAAACATGGGAGAAAAAGTTTGTATAAGAGAATATCACTCATCATTATCTGTAAGAATATTTGATAGAATGGAATCTTAATGGTAAAACATGTTATTCGTACATTTATAAAAAAAATTCTATAACTGAGTTTACTATACCTCAACCATTTTAATTACACAACAAATAAAAAAATGTTAGATTCATTCTATAATGATTTCATTAATTATTTCAAACTGGTTTACAATTAATTGATTTAATTATCAACTATTTTAATTGAAATCGAAAACATAATCCATATTTCCACAACTTTATTAATTAGTTTAAACTGGTTATTAATTAAGTACTCGTATATGTTAATTTCTTTTGGTGAGATTTAAAATTAATTTCAGAATTAAAAATTTAAACTTTGTAGCATCCTTAAAAGAAATTCTAAAAAAAGTCTTACTTTTAAGTATTTGCTTATGACTACTTTGTAATCTCGAATATATCATTTTTCAAGTCCCTTAACTTTAATTTTTAAAACAGACATTTTGCACAATATTTGAATAATTGAGTGTGAAATTAAAATGCACTTAAAACATTAAATTATTCTATGGTTTTACAAAAATTTGGCATTGTCAAAGTTAAAGATACAATTTTCTTAATTTCAATTAAACTAATGCAAAAAATTAAAGGGTCCAAAGAATTTCCGAAATTTATCCGTGATTTTTGACAGATTTTATTTAGGTGAAAAATGGTTGTATCAGAAATTAGGAAAAAGCATTTTCAAGCTCTAAGATTCTAGTTTTTAGATCTTTCGGTCGAAATTTTTTAGGAGCTATGGTTATCATACAATTCTAAGAAATAATGTGACAAAAATTTCGCAAATTTTCCACGAACTTGGAAAATTTTTTTTCAGCTAAGGCATTGCATGGACCAGATTGTTTGTTGCTTTTTTATTCAGATTCAATTTCCTTTTTTTTAAATTTCAATACGACCATTTTTCATCGAAATATCGGACTTTTAGTGGAAAAGGATCCTTTTCTCTTCAATCATCCATATCTCGGCGACAAATGATCGTACAGAGAATTGAAGTGAAAGACAGTTTTGAAAACTGGAATAAATTTCCTATAACATGCTGCCACAACTTTTTGGAAAGAATTTTTTTTTCATTTTTTGCGAGAATTTTAAAAAACAGAAACAAAAAAGGGTTTTTTAGAAAATTGACGGCTAAATTAGAAATATTCACGAAATGACTAATGTTAAGTAGGACTTTTACAGTTCAATATACCCAGAAGAACCCTGTGAAGTTTCATCTCGATCTAGGGAACCGTTCTTTGTTTCAAAGTCAAACTTCTGAAAAAAATTAAAGGGTCACGTTTTTTGAGTCCTTGAAATAGACAAAAAATAGCAACATTTTTTTGTCGCCTATTTCTTGGAATTGCATGATACCGTAGCTCCCAAAAAAATTCGACCGAAAGATCTAGAACCTAGAATCTTAGAGCTTCAAAATGCTTTTTTTAATTCCCGATACGGCCATTTTTCACCTAAATACAGTCTGTCAAAAATCACGGAAAAATTTCGGAAATTCTTTTGACTCTTTAAATTTTTCGCATTAGTTTATATATGTAGAACTATGAAACATTTTATATTATTTATAAGGATTTTACTTATAAACCCCATTTTTTTACTTTTTGGAAGATATTAAACCAATATTAATTAATTATACACTGGCCTAGTACAAGCCTTGAAAAAACGTCATACATAGTATATTTTATTTGTAATATTTCTTAAGCAGTTTTTCTTATTTTGTGTACATAGGTATTTATATTCTAATTTTTTTGTGTATTTGTTACACTGTAAATTATAATGTTTTAATATTCAATAAACCTTTACCCCACAAAAATCAGTTAGGGCAATTGTAACAAACTTAATTTACTTTACTTTGAAATCTTGCAAACCATTTGAAACGTTAACTTACGTACTACCTAAACTGTGAAATGTTTGTAGTATCTATACGTCTCATTGTGTGATTTCAAGGTAGGAAAAAATAAGTTTGTCAGGTTTTAAGTGATCCTTGACGGATTATTGTGGTCAGGTATTTGTTTTTCTATTAAAATAGATCGTTTGTGATGTAAAATACCCAAAAAAGAAAAACTATGAAAATATGTTCTTCAAAACTGCTACATGTCAAAAAAGGGACCTTCCTATAAAACTATCGTCAAAATTCCAAGGAATATGGAAATTATCTGTGTGAATATTCTCGACTGTAATAGATACAACAGGTGTAAAAATATAAATGAAAATGGTAACAAGTATATTATTTTATGCAGGTATGCGAATAAAGTTTGATTGGTTTAAATACAATTTTTTTCTAATATTTCAAACCTACACCTAGATGAATTATTTATACGAGATACGAGTATATACGTTTTATTTCAATAACGCTTGAATAAAATCGTTAACTCCAAAACTGTTTATACATTCCAGTATTTTGTTTTTGTTACAGTTAGATCAACTGCAATTTTACTTAGCTCCCAAAAATTTTTAAATGTTTTATTATGGTGTTGAATTCGCTAGAAACGAAGCTCGATTTCATACAACAAATTTGGAAAAACTGTACATTACTCATTGATTCGTTGCCAAATATTCGGAAAAACCTAAACACCACTACTAAAGTTAACAATTTCTTCAATGTAATAAACAAAGGACTTTAATATAATTATAATAAAACCATTTCTTTCAGAGGATTTAATAGTAATGATTAATTTACGACAAAAAAACCAAACTTAATGTGTATTGTTCCCACGAAAAAAACTCAAATACTTGCAGTTTTCAACCAGTAACGTTACCTTGAGTCAAAATCGAAAGCAAATGAACAAGAACGAATCTGCTATGCCCCATAAAGAAAGAAAACACTACCGGAACTTACACAACTGATTCACACCAATTTTCAGTAGGCACAAAACTGAAGCACGCAGGAATTCAGAAATGTCTACGACTTGTCACTGCAGAGTCTTCTAATCGTCAGATTTCAGTGACGGAACTACATTTCAGAACACGAGGTCGATTGGACTGGGCTCAACGGGCGATGCGATCACTCACTCCGTTCGGCGGTGACTAAAACAAAACACTAATACCGCTCCTGCTGGCTGCAGGAAAGAAAGAATCGACAGGAAAGTCCAAGTAGCGCCGATCAGGGGCGTATGAGGAGAGATGGCAGGTACTGGAGGCATATAAATGTTTAAAATCATGTAAAATGTACCGCATCCATGTTGAAATAAAAAATGTTAAAACCGCAAAATATGCTAAAATCTTCGAAAATAATTTGTGGTATACGTAATTTGTAATGGTTTAGTTCTAGTTACACTATCTCAAGATATCTTTTATAAAATATTTATGTTTTGCTTAAATAAAGTAACAATGTACAGGGTGTCTCAGAGAAAAGTACTAAACATTCTAAAAGCGTATAAAAGATAATGCGATTCCAAGGGTAGGGAATATTTCCATAAGTAAAAATGTTGTGTTTACTTTCCTTAAAAGTATTGGCTTCCATTTATTTGTTTAAAAGAGGTAAACACAAAAAACAAAGCTTCAAACGTATTATTTTATAGATTCTCGAGGGTGTACATTACGAAATATTTATGAGCTTTTTAATATTTTCCAGAAAAATCGTGTTTTCTTTGATTTTTTTTATTTTGAATATTAAAAAATAAAAAAATATAATGAAATCGAAAATAAAATTTAAATTTGATGACAATAGGAAAGGAATTTTCTGAAGCTGCAAAGGTATAATAAAAAAATTATATCAATATATTTACCCATTTATTTATAATTAAAAAACAACTTTTTTTATTTATTATTTTTAACAATTTTTTATGGACCTCCATATCTAGGTTTCTTAAGTAAAACTGTTTCATTGCTGCCGCAATAAAATATTTAAATAAAACAGATTTTTCTGTAAAATATTAAAAAACGCATAATTAATTCGTAATGTACATAATCGAAATCCTATAAAATGATAGGTCTGATGCTCATAAATAATCAAACCTCGGAAAACTGTATAAAATATTCCAAGAATTTTCCGCAATTTTCTTTTAACTAATTCACTTTTGTTATTTAAAAATTTGTTATTGTAAGGTGTGGTGGTAATAGTTTAAATAACTAGATAGATTTCAGAGTGTACGATAATTCAATAATCATAGAAATCTAAATAAAAAATTTAGATAAATTTGAAACGAATTGAAGATGAATTTTTCGAGACAAAACGTCTGAATCTGGTTCGGGCTGAGGTAATACAGTCAGTACTGGGGGTCATGAAGGCTTGCAAAAAATGTAATAAAATTTCCAGGGCCATATTTTAAAAAATGAAGTTGATGATGGTGCTGGAAAGATGAAACGTTACTTATAAAAACTGGTTATGCCATTTGATAGAGGGCAAACAGTTGCCTTGAGAAAGTGTTATTTTTTTCAATATCACCTCAAAAAAGGCTGAAATGAAACAAAACGGATTTCCAAGATTTAGGCATTTTTCAAATATTTAGAAAACTAATCAAAATCATGTTAGCCATTTTTTAGAGGCATAATGTTGGTCCCCTGATTACGCAACTTTGCCCCCATTTAAACTAGTTCGTATCTCTTACTGTTCTCAAGATCCCTGTAGTGAGAAGCGAATTTGTAACACCCTGTATATATACACGTACAATGAGTGACTTCACTGTAACTATAAACACTAAAATTATTTATATGTTTATAACTAAATTCGGAAATAAAAACTTTAAAGGACAAAATAAAATAAGTACATCTTACAAAAAAATTAACGATAATATAAAACAATACCTTTAAAATAATTTTTTATGTATTTATTTGAAAAAACAATTAGAAACTGGCTATACTCTTCTATAAAACAATGGATATTAATCAAACTTTTTGACAGTACGAAAACCAACCTGTTACAAATTTTAATTTAACACGTGATGAATTATTGTACATACTGTAGAGTATATGTAAAGGGAAGTGTATTATTATGTCTACTCATTCCTTTATCATTCATATGTTTATAAACATGATTGATAAATTTCTCTGAAACCATCAAACAAAACTATGTTAAAAATAATGCTTGAGCATTTTACTTTACTTGTTACATAAATAAAAATGCTCTGATGAAGCAAATACATCTCATTAGAAGAACATCATTGGATCCACATGTACGTAAATATTGGATGATTTTTTTATATATTTATTTTATAAGAGTATACTTCTATAACAATCCTCACATCAGTTAACCACAAAAAAAACCTAAATAGCTACTAATTTTACTGACCATTTGCAAATAAAACAAATTTCAGACAACGATAAAAATAGCGACTTACTGACAGGGCCGGATTAACCTATGGTGAGGCCCGGGGCTACGCAGGTCCTCTTTCTGAATAAAAAAAACGATATTAAATTTCAAAAGCTAAATAGGATTTTATTTGATTCTAAAAAAAAGGTCACGCAATCAGTAACTTCAACTAAATTTCAAAACTTAAATAATTTTTGGTTTGATTCTAAAAAAAAAAAAATTGCCAGATCTTGCCCTCAATCATTTACCTACAGATGAATTTAAAATGTAGTATACAGATAAAACAAAAACTTGGGGAGTTACTTAAAAAAAATCGATCGTGTGCGAATGCATGTGTGTGAATTTTTTTATGGTATCGTTTTTAAATTCATATTTCAAATTATTGTTTTGTAGACTCTCCTACTGCATATTAAAATTTGATTGACTAATCAATTGCCTAATAAAAATTTAGAATTTTTACAGTGACAGGGGCTCTGAAATTTCAATGCATGTTGATTATTTTTGGATTATATAAAAATATGTAACTTTTAGGGTCTCCCTTGACGACAAAAGATCATACAAAAAAAATGTCTTATTTTTTGCTGTTCTATTACCCCTAATTCTATAAATAAGTTTTCCTGAAAATATTTGTAAAAATATCAATCAATTTTAGTCATTTCTGGTGCATTTTTAATCCTCAATTAAAAAAAAATACTTTTTTAATTCACTTGTGAAGAGGGTAATTATCTAATACCTAATTGTAGAATGTTGATAATAAACTAAAAGAATATCTCTATTTATGGTTACTGATTGAAATTATCTTATTAAAAGGCATTTTTTGTCAGTTTCTTTTGACAAAAAGGAATCTCACAGAGAATGATTTTATATCAGACATCTTTTTATAAAAACAATAGGCAACATGATTATTTCGTAAGAAGAATCTTGCTATTTTCCAGTTTTTAAATCACATTCTCTGACAAAATGTAATTTGTAGTAACTCTCTTACTTTTCACCAACTTTTCCAGGATTTTCAGGTCGCTGGGGACCTTGTCAATGTACAACACTAAATCTTAACACTAAAAAATATGTTAAAATATTATTTAGTGCTACGTTTTAATATTTTTCGTACCTTTAAAAGTTACTATAAAAGTTACTATATTTGTTCCGTTTTGAAAACGGAAGTAAAAATACTTAAAAAATTAACATAATGAATAATGACTAAATACGTATTTCTTTTTTCAAACATATAAGAATTATGTTTATACAAAAATAATTTGATTAAAAACAAAAATTCCTACTAATTCTTTAATAAGACTTACTTTTAATATGTAGGGACAACAGCGTCTAAATTTTATTTAGCACAATGAATGACTTTATCTACAGAGATTAAAAGTCAACTACACCACAGCTTGATTTGTTAAATTTAGTTCTAATTAAACATTGTACTACTAAGAACAGGTTAGTATTTTCATTACTTACTAAACTTAAACATTTCGAAGGTTTACAATTTTGGCACGTTAGCAATTAATTTAACACACATATTAAATTGTTATTTTAAATATATTTCATGAACTGAACTTACCAAATCAAAATATTTAAGCGAATATGTTATTTATATTGCTGACTATTATTTATAGTTTGAAGTATACTACCGCCCTTATCTAAAATGCTTTAACTGATATAGAAACGAAAAATTCGCATTGTTGTTAATTATCCATAACCGAAAAATGTGAGGGTAACAGTAATTCCATGGCAATATCATCTAAATCAATTACACCGATTTTCAATCGAATACAAATTATATTTGACATTTAACGTTGAAATAATTTCTTATATTTTTAAATAAATCCATGCAAAAATTCTTCAGCCTGATGGAAAATAGTATAAGCTATACGGTTCAGATGCAATCGCCTTGATTGCAAAACATTGAATTTTGAACCTTATGTAAGTATTATGTCGGAATGTGCATGATTGGAAACTGTTTTGGACTGTTCTAGGAACAAAGCTTATACAAACAGTACATAGTATATACGGGACATTCCACGTCAACTTACACAGACGAGTCGGCGAAGGAAGAAGAGCGCCAGAAGAAAGGATCCTAGTCGGCGGGGCCCAACTAGGACAGGCCCCCGAACTGATCAAACCCGGCCGCGCCTACAATGATGAACTGGGTAAAGAGCGATAATCCCGCTCGACCCGATCCATCCGAGGTCATATATCCAGCTAAGGATATTGGCGTGCACAGGATCAGTGCCCAAAATTTTGAGTCAACTAAAATTAACGATCAAAGGCTCATTCTAAGGCTTAGAATCTGTACTTTTGAAAGCTGTATGCGCTTTTATTTTGGAAAATTCTAAAAATAAGAACGTTGGGTATAGTTATTTTTGTATCTAGTGCGCGAAATGCTACTTTGGTGATCGAGAATCGAATTTTTTAACGAGGCGAAGCCGAGTTAAAAAATTATTCGAGACCACCAAAGTAGTTCGCGCACGAGATGCAAACAATATTTTTTCTACAAACGTCAAAATCTATCTCTTAAAAATATAATAAATAAGTAAAATGCCTAATTTATTATAGAAAATAGTGTTGAGCTGGCTTAAAATGTCTTTCCTAATCAAATTTTCACTGTTACTATGGAAACACAGTGGCTGTTGTTGACAACAATAATAATTATTTTAAAGTGACGTTTGTGCTCGCGTCTTCAATTTTTAAGTGCCAGATATTATTTAAAATAATGGAAGATTCTATCAATAATAAGATTCAAATATCAAATAAAATTTTAGATTGTGAAATTTCAGGATCACATGGTATCACCTTTACCTCAAAAATTAGTAGTGTTTCAACCCCCAAAACCCCAATATTTCGAGCTGAACCTGAATTATCTGGTTTAGGAATAAATATTGGTTCGTGTACTGGTTGTACGATTAATGTTAATATTGTAAATAATAACTAAAGTTATTGTAAAATTCTATCATTATTTTAAAAGTATGTACTTGTTATTCATTTAAAAATAAATAATAATTTGGAGTTTTGCTTCATTTTTTCAAAGATTGAAATACAAAACTCTTATTAATTTACATGCAGTGTGCGAAATACTTCGCACCCTAGTGCGCGAAGTATTTCGCGCACGATGTCATGGTAACGTAAGAATCCGAAAAAAAGTGTCACTTCGCATATTGTTGTCAATGCGCAAACCTTGTCATTTTTTGACGTTTGTAGAAAAAAAATTTTACTCTGGATGGCACTACACATAATCAATCAAGTGAAAAATAAGAACACAATTGTAGTACGGGTTGATGATTACAATTTTGTCATTCCAAATTACAAATCCGATAAATGGCGAATCCAAGATGGCGGATTTATGACGAAAGTTCTATCTGAATACCTATAATCTTAGAAAATCGGTTCGAAAATGTATTCTAGTGTTTTCTACATTGCCAATCACAAAACTGATACCAACGATTCAAAATTACAAAGAGAAGGATCCAAGATCCATTTGGTGAAAGTTTAAATTTTATATCTTTACTTGCTGCAAATCGATTTGAACTTAAGGTACACTACAATTTACATCAAGATGCTCTAATTCGTAGGTTGTATCCAGAACAGCAGACAGCAGCAGGCTAACGTCAACCTAAAAGATGTCAGATATTGTGTGTACTCTAGTTTCAGTGGATACTCTGCAACGGCCCTTTTAAGAATAGTTGTTGAGCATTCTTTCATTGACTGCTTGCGAAATAACGGTACTAAATTCCTAACAGTCCGCAGGACAGTTGCTGAATTTTCCATCTTATTCTGATTAGCCATGTACTTCCATTCAAGACAGTCCTTTTTAGAATAGTCGTTGATCTGAGGTATTGCTTGCTCTAAAATCGATCGTATATGATTTGTAAAGAGTAACCTCGAAATTATTAGTTTATAAATTTTCAAATCAAACCAACCATTTAGATTGGATTTTCGTCATAAGTGCACCCTTTTAGATTCGCCATTTTGAAATTTTGAGTCATTCAAATTTGTTTTTTGATGTTTAACCTAGGATAGACTAGCTTAGTACATTTTCGAACCGATTGTCAAGATTCTAGGTATTCAACTTGAACTCTCGTCATAAATTCGCCATCTTGTATTCGACATTTTGAAGTTTAGTATGTCTATGGCAAAATTATGATCACCAACAACCTTGTACTTATCTTCGACTTGATTGATCATGTGTAGTGTCATCCAGAGTAAAATTTTTGATCCAATGTTGAAATGTTCTCATTTTTGGAGATTTTAGGCGCCATATTGGAGCCGCCATATTGAATTTTCCAAAAGCGCATACAGCTTTCAAAAGTACAGATTTTAAGCTTTAAAATGAGCCCTTAATCGTTCACTTTGGTTATAATTTTGGACACATCACTCATCCGATTGACATGAAATGTCATATGTATGTTTGTAAGATGGTTACAACTGAGCTTACAGTTCTTTTAGTGTCCACACATCAGATATACGAAAAAAATATAGGTAACCGATTTACAGCTTCAAAGTTTTTGATTATCTCATATTTTTTAATTTCTAATAGCCATTACCGAATCTCATTAAAATTACTATACAGAGGTTCATGAAGTTGATATGAAACAGACATGTACAGAACATATTGTATTGCCAAAAATAAGGAAAAAAGGTGTCCATAAACTTAAACATAAAATTTTTTTTTATAAAATTTTTGGCGCCCATAAATATTTTTTTTATAAAAATAGATTAATTTTTTATCATGAGTTTTTCATACAGAAGGAAATATCGGTTATACTCATATGTTCATAATCATAAAATGATAGTAAATCATGTAGGCAGGTACTTCTAGTAAATTTATTACTTTAGATGTGCATTTTATTTTATTGCTGTATTTATTTACTGATTCCATTAAAATAACCAGCAAATACTATAAAACATTACTTGACGGCTTATAAAATACATAAATATATAAATCGCTAGAATATTGTTTGTTTCCTGAGTAAAATCAGAATTCTTTAAAAAATTTAAACTATATTTTTTTCCTCACTGATTGTATTGATAATACAGAATGTTTTTTAAGTTAGGGTTTTCCTTTTAACCTGACAGAGCTCAACAAAGTAAGCAAAATTTAAAATATTTTTTTTTTCAAATATTAAAAAAATAAGGGAAAAGCCATTTGGTGATAGTAGGGCCTAGGTGAGTACGAAATGACCACTAAAAAAATTTACCCGATTTATATAATTTTGTCTGAGTTTATTTGTTTATTTTTATTTTTTCTTTTTGTATTTTGCCATCAGTGCAAAAATTTTAAAAATTAATGAAATACAAGACAAATACGGAAAACCACATCACTATGTCGCCCAGTTTAAAAAGTTGTTAACATTTCGAAAATCTATCCGTTTTCATCTTCTGAACTTATAACTGTCAGCAATAATTAAAACAAAAGGTCAATATTAGTTGTACGCTGCAAGAAGTACTCATAATTCCCGAAAAAAAAAACCGCTTCATGCCATGAGTCGTGGATAAGCCGAGCTATAGCTTGTATGACAAAGCAATGATGATAATTTCAGATATATAACACTTTCTAGAGTTTTATGTTTATAGTATTAAAAGAAACACTCGGAGTTAAAAGTCATTGCATTTTGGACAAACCAGTGTTATTTTTAGATAGAATCGATAACAATGAATGAACATGGTAAAGTATTTTCATGTCGTAATTAATAACAAAATTACGTTCTGAAATCGAAATCTTGGTTACGCCTCTGAAACATAAGCGTTTAAATCTAGACAGCCTTGACGGCGATAGCCTGGAGCTGCAATTTGTTAGGCCTTTGGTGATTTTGCGGATTTATTTTTACAAGAGATTCCGCTCTTAATTAGTTCTGTGTATATATGAAAGTACCGCTCGCGTTTCATGGTCACAGTTACAATTTGCTTCATTCTATGTACGCTCGCAATTAAAGATTATTTCCTTTGCGGTCTTAATATGGCGGTATTTGAAGATATCCAGTTGGAACAGGCAATGCTCATCTGTCAGTATTTCTAATGGCTAAGGAACAATGAAATATTCACCTGAATGAAAATTAATTCGTTCTATTAAGAGATTTGAAACACAGATGAAAAAAATGGTCCAAAAGGTTTTCCAATATACGTGTAATTTATATACAGAGCTTTCAGAGAAAAAAATTAAATGAACATAGACGAGAGAGGGCCTCATAAGGAACTACTACCTCTAGATGTAACTTTTTTTAGATGTCTGTTTTGGCAAAATTTTGTTCTATGTGAACTTTCCACTCAAAAAAGATACTCTTATTACAAAAACCTATTTAGTTCCGGAAATAAAGTTAAATAATATAAGTAAAAGACGAGTACAAGAAGATGTTTTTCATTATCCTATTATAGTTGTTATTATTCAATTGTTTCTCTAATTGTAAAACTCTCTATTTATATTGTCTTTGTACTTCTATTTCACGTATTTTCAGTATGTATCATAATTTTTAAATACAATTTGCTGTAAAACTTATCAAAATGATTCAAGAATACCTTTTAATACAATATTTTTATCGTAAAACATGTATTGTTATTAACTGTCAACGCTTGTAAAATTAAAATATTCTGAGCGGTTTCCCCAATATTTATAAATTTGCATTTTTTTATTAAAACTTTAACACCCTGTAGATTGGAAACTAGGCCTTTTCGGAATATGGTATTTTAAGGAAATATATCACAAACCACTTGTACTACAACCTCCTGCAAGGAATGCATCGACTTACCAAACACCCTGTAGAGTGACTAAAAGAAATACTGTAACAAATTTTGAGGGAAGATAAAATTAGTATTTCCCTCAAAATGGGAAACCAATTTGTGTAATCTTATTCTCTAAAAATGCAGAACAATAAATTAATAGTGATTTTTTTCCCGTCAAAGAAACGAAAATAAATGCAATGCACCTGTATTTGGTTGTTTTCATTTCATACAACCATTTTTTTCTTAAAAAAGGACTAGTATTTTTGCGACACCTTAAATTGCCTTAACTTAAAGCGTCTCAAACTGTGGGAATTTATTAAAGGAAATAAGAAAAATAAAATAAGCTGCAGTCCGTTCAATATTTATTGAGAAAGAATTCCAAGAAAATTATTGGAACTACTGTAAGAATTTACCGCGGAATGGGTGCGCCTTGAAACTTTCCGCAAATGTCTTTCTACAATGGGAGTTGCAGGGGCGTGTCTTGAAATTTTCCGGTAATGTCTTGTTCTACTCGGGTGTCGAATGCGGTTAATTCCAAGAAAGTGACGCAGGGGCTTCTAGGTATTCTCTCAACAAATATAGGTGTCTATTAGGGTACGGCCATAACGAAGCACCGCACTTACAGTCCGTACGACATTTATTGAGATAGATTCGACACCAAAGGTAGAAAGACATTGGCGGTACGCGCCGGCGGTAAATTGTTACAGTAGTTTCGATAATTTTCCTGGAATTCTATCTCAACAAATATTATACAGACTGTAGCACGGCACATAGCCCCACACATAGTCTCGTACAGAGCATGGTCCAATAACGTCCGTATTGACGCACCGCGCCTAAATATTCAGAGAGTATATTTTTAATGAATTACTGAACAATTAATTAGCATGTTTGCTATGAGTTTTTCTTCATCTTCATAGACGGAACCTTTATATTTTGCGAGGGTTCGAAAATACTTAAGTTCGATATCGTTGTGCGAGGCCTACTTAGGTGTGTGACCGGCTTTATACATATTTTTAAACCATCGATTTAATAAAATGTAAATGGCCAAGCAGCAATTAATGATCTATACAAAATAAAACATATTTTTGCTTGCTCCTTAAAGGATGAGAACTTAAAATATGTGATTAAGTCAGGCAACATTTACGGTTGAAATATTGCAGCGTTAGAATGGATATTACATAAAACATAATATTGAAATTTCAAACAGGAAGCTGCTGATTAGACATCGCTAATTTGTATAATTAATTTTTATAAAGGTGAAGTTAAATGATCCGTAAGGTAAGATGTTTTCAAATAGTGGATTGTGGAACGATTATTTAAGATAATTTACAATAAAGTTAGTGTTGGTTAGTATCTGAATTTATGGGTTAATCCTAAACAGTCTCTTCCTGCCTATCTAATTAATTTTTAATAAAAAAGGAAGTAAACACAATGTAAACCACGTACTATTATTGTATAGTATTATTACATTTTGTGTTTAGCAAAACAATACTTAGGAAGTCAACTGATGGTTGCATTTTTTTTAGATTACATTACCCAGCAGATTCCAATTTTATTGGGGGATGAAGCAAACTACAATATGATTATGACTATTTAGAGATTATTTCAGATATATAAATCACATTTTATTATGAATATAGTCTTAACTTAATTTTTATAGAAAAGCTTTTTAAAAGTTTCAAGTTAAAAATCGAGGCTTAAATTATGGAAATATGGTCAAGATTGTAAATAGGTATTACTTAATTGCCAATCTAATTCTAGTTTTATGAAAAATTTGGAGGAATAATGATTTGTCAACTAGCACTTGCATTGATTAAGTTTTATTAAGAAATTTGTAACTAATAATGCTTTGATTTGAAGAAAAATGAAGATAGTATATCTTTTTAAGAAAGGCGCCTTATATCAATATAGAATCTGATGGGTCTTACCTTTCGATATTTCTACGTATTTCAGTTCTAAGCTTATTGTTCGTTGCTTCAACAGGTACACCAATGTTATAATTTTTTGCTCTAGAAATTTGTCACTTGTACAAGTTAATCAACAGTTGCCTCAGTCATTTTGGATTCCGGCTATTTCCTACAGCATGATCACGGATTTTATAAAGAGTCCGCTGTACGTGCTTCCACAATTACACTTGATTTAATTAAAAAAACTAATTTTCTTTGCATAAAAAAATAATTGTCGGGTTTAATCACAAAATGTCATGGTTGTTTAACAATTAACACATAATTTCTCTCTCTGACATAGAATAGCATTTTCAAATTTATGCTGAAGTGGTTTTTACGGTTACTTACGGTTTTAACAGAAACAAATTCTGTCTTACGTCTACTTTCTCATACATGCTTCTGTCATAGTAATACATTTTATATTCGAACTAGACAGAATTATTACAGTGACGACATATGAAATTTTACATGATTGTTAATATGTTCGCTGCTTAATTGTTTAAAAAGTTTACGTTAAACGGAAGTGTGACCTATAAAGTCAACGTCGCTGGAAGAAGGTACACAGAAACTTCTATCACTTTGAGTGATTCTTTTTAATGAGAAGTAATTACGAAATATGAACATCAGAGACTTTAATAATTTGTTAGTAGACTTTTTTCGCATTGCCCAGGTTGTTCCTAAGTATTTACGTTCGAATAAAGAAAAAAGCTATTCTTCAATTAGTTTAGTTTAGTTAGCAAAGTTCCCTTGAATATATGTCTAGACAGTCTACAAAGGTGCAATAGTTTTTATACACAAAAACGCAAATGTTACGTTTGATTACTTGAAGTGCGATGATTTTTTGGTTATCGACAGTTATAGAATTACGGACGGAACCGCCTGGAAATTTTTGGGTTTTCGAAATTCGGACCTAATTGTTTGTCGCGGCACTCAAATTTAGCTGTCGGGGATGGGGGGCTGCGACATAGGGTTACTTTGGGCTGCATGGAGTGATTTTTGTGCGCTTTGGAGCGCGATGACGCAATATTGAAAAGATTGGTGAAAATTCCATTTTCCCGCCGTATGCTCGACATCGCCGCGTTGGGGCTGTAGTTCCTTTGGAACGTCGTCCTTGACTCCAATGGGGATGGATTTGGTTCGAGGTAGTTTTTTTCGCTTTTTTTGATCTCGAATGGAAAGTATGGTAAATTTTGAAAATAGGAACTGGAAATGCATTACATTTTATAACGTATACCATATTGTATTTTTATTAAATTTGATGTATGAATAAAAATACGAATTTACACTGTTTTGTCTCTGTTTCTGTTCTTTTCGTACTATAATCATATGAGCAGCATAATTTGTTTACATTATTTTTATGTTTATTGTGGTTTACAAATTGAAGTAATATTTGTTTCGTTATGTAGAAATTTTAAGAGAACCTTAAATGAATTCTTTTAAGTGAAATATCTCAAAATGTTTTATACCTATTATACTGTTTTATTCTTTCAGAATCACTTGCGATATATGCGATTTATATTGCTGCGTATCAAGCGCGATGAAATAAAACAGTAGAAATAGATTTTACTGCATTTTTCGGATTACGTTAGTACATTTCGCAAATAGCGTGGTTTGCATCTATAGCTGCCTGTCCACAGTGCTTTAAGCAATACATTAAATCAAAGGCAGTATGTACCTACCTCGTGAAAGAGCGTTCAGTGTGTTTAACAGTGAAAGTAATACACCACCTTCTAGGATAAGACATTCAAATGTGGTTAGCTGAAAGATCAAGGCTGTTGCCAACCAGCATTTTTTAGAAAATGGTAATTTCAGGCTTTACATAATGTTATTGAACCTTACACCGTTTAATTAATTACTTAAGAATAAATTATCGTGGAAGAATGATAAAAATAAATAATTGCATATTGTTTCGATTTAAATTAACATAAATTTGTATATGGTTAATAATATTTAATTAAAAAAATATACACACAGGTACAATATGTTTTTTAATAATAAAAAACTAACCTCTCTTTTCTTCATGTTGTACCGTTGTAGTATTTCCAATAAAGAACTACCGATTTGTTTACCCTATTATTTGTTTTCTATAAAAACTCATTACTATGTCTACTTTTTCCTAATGCGAAATATAAATTGTTTATATATCGTTCTAGGTTTAAAGTGACAAACTTTAATTGGAAGTAAAGCGCTCTCAGCTGACTTCGAAACATATTTTCTAAGATACAGGATGTTTTATTGACTTGGACTAAAATTGTATTCCATTATAACTTTGGAACTACTACCTGCACAAAATTTCACAGTAATTTAGTACCCGTTTGATCCAATCAAAAATAAAATATACTATAAAAAAATCCAGGGCTAGTTTCGATTTTTTCTTTTTCAAAGTGACATAATATTTGCTGATACGTCTTTGGTGGTACACAAGAAAAATAAATAGTATATAAAAAAAGTAGTGAGATATTAGTGACTTCTTGATGTCAAACTATCACGATTAAATCCGACATACCTTAGACTGAATGTTGGCATTGAATTTTTTCATTACACTCCTGATTGTTCCAAAAGAACATACATACATACATCTATTCAAATACACGTAGCAGTTTGTTATTTTAAATATGTCACGGTGGCAGTATTGACAACTATCGTCACGGTCTTCTAAATTGTCAATTTAATACTTAGTCAAATCACAGAAATAATAAGATAACAATTCATTTTGTTAACATTTATTGCCAAAGTGTGGCAGTGAAATTAAAATAAATATCTATTTGTATTTTTTATGAAAACAATCTTCGTCGGTAGACATTCTCTTCTCTAATTAAAATAATACATATAATATTTTCTTTACCTGCACAAATACTTTTACATATTTAAAGGAAGAAAGTATGCCAATTAACAAGAAATTATTTTCCATGTCGACAATAAAGTATAAACAGTAAATAATTTAAACAATGTAAAAGTGTTTTCTATTGGAACTGTAAATACTGTTGGAAGACACGTTCAGTTTTATTTCTGGTGAAATTTAATTTATTTTGTATTTATAGTAAACTAATAACATATCTTTAAATGCTTTAAAAATGCCAGAAAAACAAATCTCGAGTGTAATGAAGTAAATATGTATACAGTGTGTCTACTTAAGTTGGAATCATATGGAAAACTTTTTTATTACTGGTTTTACGAAAAAAAATTATTCTTCATAAAAAGTTCTGCATGGTCTAAAATCTAAAATGCAATCTTCAGTTATCAAAATTTCCCAGTCATATACGAGGTATATCAGAAATTATGAATTTTGCCCAAGAGTAAAGTACCCTTATTTTTGACAACACAGAAGAGTGTTATAAAGAAATTATTTTGAATTAAGTTATTTTCAAATATGCGATTACAGCCATTTAGCATGAATATTCAGGTTTTGTGATTATTTACGTTTTGAATATTAAGAGGAACTTCACCTAAAATTTCGTGTAAGTGATTTTGAAGAGATTTTAAATAATTATCACCATTTAAATTGTCAGGTTATTATAATAAGGGCCTATAAGTGATCTTCCTATAATGCCTGCCCAAACATTAACACTAAATTTGTGCTGAAATGTGTTTTGTCGTTTCATATGAGAATTGTCTTCAGCCCAATAATATAAATTATGAAAATTTGTAATCCCTTTCCGCGAAAGTTTTGATCCATCAGTCATCCGTCCATAAAATGCTTTTAAGAAAAAGTCTGTCTTCCATATCGGCGTTTAACAAAAACCTACAGATATTTATTCGTAGAGACCTTCTTCGGGTCCTTGAACAGGAGTATAGTGAAAAGGATGTTTTCCATATAATCTTAGCACATACCAAACCTTCCACTTGGAAACGTGGAGTTGTCGCTCTATTTTCCTAATGCTCATTGTGGGATCACGTTCGAAAGCTTCCAAGATTTCTTCATCAACATCAGGAGCATATACAGCATTTCTAATTCCCCCTTCTGATCTAACTCGGATATTTCCCTGTTCGTCTATAAGTACATATTAATAAATACTTGAACATTTGGAAGTCTTCTTTGGGGAAAATGGTCGTGATACAATCTATGAGCAGAATTAGCATTTCCATTCGCTCTTCCGTACATAAACATTATATCTGCATGTTCTGCATTTGAAATTCCATCCATTATGTAATTTACAGTAAATTGACTTATTTTAAGCATCAATTTCTTCTCACAAATGATCTGACGCTCGCGGTAATTATAAACAACGCACAAGTGACAGATCAAAGTTAGTCAGATTTTTTAATAACAGAATTGAAGTTACCATTAATACATAGTCATACTTTTTAAAACATTTATCCTTATGTAGCATACATTTTTTAAAACAGAATACACATAGAAGTTTTCTGATTTTATGGAAATTGAGCTGGAATAATTCAAGAAAATATGTATAATTTACAATTACACCTAGTTATAAAAAGACTATACATTTTCTTATAATATCTAAGTGGTTTCAAGTGTCCTTAAAGTAGCCTGAAGCATTCAAAATACATAGTTTTATTCACTATTATGACTTACCGCATTCCAAAAACCTCCTCTTGAAATAATTAGTCACGCGGATCTGTAGTTATAATAAAATTTTCAGATAATTATCAAAAACAGACAAAAACTTTAACACTTTGTATATATTGTCCTTAAAACATGTAAAGGAATATCAAAACGATATCATTCAAATTTTCCAATATCTCTCAATCGCATTTAAATTTTCCGTTAGCCTTATACAGGGTGTCCCAGAATAACGTGTCGCTTAGTTTGGCCGCTAGATGGCCTCAAAGTTGGTGAATATTTTTTGAATTTTGTAAATAACTCAAATACCTATTAATCGATTTTGATTATTTTTGGGGTGTGGACTTTTGTTTTCCATCTACACATTTTAGTGTTATACAGAGTGTTTTTTAAAACTACAACCCCTACAAAATTGATGTGTGGTGATAATATCCGTTCATAACTTTTTCCTCTTTCTGGCAATAATGGCAACTATTTTCTACTTGATAGGTGATACCATTTGGAAGTTTTTGGGCCTCTTGTAGAATTTTGATTAAATGAGCGGTTTGAGTACAAACAAATATTTTTTAAATGTCTACATTATCGTGCCACCCATATAACAATACTTAACAAAGTACTAGTACGCCCTGATTTTGTAGGTTGACTGTAATTTTAGTCTGTTTTTTAAGTCATTGTGCCTGACAATTCTTAATGAGTGTTTACGTCGATAAGATATACAACCTGTTACTTCATTTTTCGATATGGATACACATACATACGATGAATTAAAGTTATTTACGATGTGACTAATTTTATTCAAATAATTTTAAAAATCATCAAATACAACGCATTGATAGCATTATTATTGCCCCTGTTATTCTACCCAATATACTGAATGGGGAATTTTATTTAGAATTTTTGTAAAACAGTTTACCGAGTTATTGGAAGGTGTGCCGTTATTACTCAGAGCTAACATGTGGTTTATGCATGATGGAGCTCCACCACATACATTTCACTGTAAATATCTGAACCAAAGATTCCCTCGTCGATGGATCGGTTGACGGGATAATGCTCCTATTAACTGGCCTGTACGTTCACCAGACTTAACACCTTGCGACTATATCTTTGGACATTCTGAAAACAACAGTGTATGCTTCCACATGAAGGAGTTGTGCAGGTATATCCTAATTGCCATAAATATTTAAAAAAATTGCTCTCAAGAACTGCAAAGGGTGTCCTTTAACTTTCTTCACTTTGTTGTCATTTTGAATAGTTTTTATAGTTGCACTAAATTTAATAACATTAACTTTACTTTTCTCTCCAGCATTTTTTATTGTATTTAATTGTTTTTACTAATTATCTCAATAAAATTAGGCATGTTGCAAATAATTCTAATTCGTCGTATGAGTCGAAAAATGAAGTAACATGTGGTATATCTTGTCCTAGTAAATACTCATTAAGAATTGGCAGGTGCAATGACTTAAAGATCAAACTGAAATTACAGTCAAACTACAAAATCAGTAATATGAGTGGCAAGGCAATGTAGACATTTAAAAAATATTGTTTTGTACCTAAACCGCTCATTTAATCAAAATTTTACAAGAGGTCCAAAAACTTTCAAATAGTATCACCTATCAGATAAAAAATAGTTGTCATTATTGCCCGAAAGAGGAAAAAGTTATGAACGGATATTATCACCACAAATCAATTTTGTAGGTGTTGTAAGTTTTAAAAAACACTGTATAACAGCAAAATGTGTAGATCGAAAGCAAAAGTTCACACCCCAAAAATAATCAAAATCGATTAATACGTATTCGAGTTATCTACAAAAAATTTTCACCAACTTGAGGCCATCTAGCGGCCAAACAAAGCGATTTCGGATATAGGTGAATTAGCCTAAATCTGCCTATTTTGAGTCCACGAATCTGTGGTCTTCCGTTGTACACTTTATTCTGGGACACTCTGTAAATGATTTTAAACTTGTTTGCTTGAAGTGAAGTTTTGCTGACTAGTTCACAAAATTAACACAAGTGTCAGTAGAGTTCAGATAATTAACAATTTACATAGTTTTCAGGTATTTTCTATTATTTAAATTGAGCACTTCAGACATTTCCAATATTTATTGTAAGCAACAGCTGGATCTAGACAGAAACGCTTTCTTTCATTCGATCTCTCTAATAATGCCCAGAGAAATATGGATTTTGGAAGCATCAAAACATTTCACAAGAAATTTCAATTAAATAACGAAGAAAGCATAAATACTATTAACTTAAATTTCAAATTAACATTGTAATGCTTCTTCCTAAGGTTTCTGTTTTCTCTTGTAACATATGTTTCTTATATGTAATATTTAACGTATGCATTTTATTAGATGTACAATAATGTACATATATTTAAAAAACAGATGCTATTCAATTATTTTGTACAAAGCACCCTTAAGATAATTTCCAATTTCTGTTAAATTGGTGTTTAGTGATTTGCGTATACTTGTAATTAATTGTAAATGGATTAAAATAATATAAGATTCTTCCTAGAAAAATATATATTTTAACTTACAGTATGTGAACAGATTATTTATTCTTCTAGACATCTTACATTTGGTGTAAGTTTATATTTTCTCCTTTAGGAATATAATTTTAACAAAATAATTAATACATTTCAACGCAAATGGTAATCCTCTACCATTATCAAAAGAATCAGAGCAGTTGAATTATACACTCGTGAGAGTATGGCTGTTTACTTTGTTTCAGTATAGTTATTACTTCATGTTTATTCAGTGGCTGAACACTTACACTTAAGAATTTTCTGTAGAAAGTAACAGTAATTATTACTTTTTATAAAAATATTTCTGTAAATTCAAGCAGCTGTGAAGATATACAACAATGAACAATTTCTACAGGGTGTCCCGTAAAGTATGTTGCAAACTTTGGGTGGTGATAGTACATAAAAAAATATGACTAAAAACTCTAATAAACATAACCTCTTAAACGCACCATTTTGAAGTTACAGACCTTCAAAGGTGCAACTATAAAAGTAGTTTTTATGACGTAACTCTTTGTTGGAAAAAGAAAACTTAATGAAATTTTCAGGGGCTAATCAGCTTTAGGAAATCAATAAATAATGCGGATATGAATAAAATCGAGAAAGCAGAAGGGTGTTTTTTTATCACCCTGTATCCTATTTTTTGCTAAAAAAAATTTTTCTGCAAAGGTACAGCAAGTATCATAAGATTTTTAGAAAGACCATTAAATTTAGAAATTTTTTTGTCTCTTGTGTTTTTTATGTAAAATGTTTAGTTTTCTAGTAAATTTACAAAATGCAGAGAGATGAGTGCTTCCGAATTATTTACATACATTTCTTAAGCCTAGTGAATTTTTAAGAATACAATCAATTTCCAAAATAATTTTTTTAATTAAGTAACCAAAACAGAACTAAAACAAAATATGTTATTATAATAAATGTTGAAATTGACCTCCTTCTGCATCGATACATGCTGTCAGTCTCTTTATAAAGTTAAATCTGACTCTTTGGAATATGAATAGACTATTTCTTATTAAATTAAAGGTTTCTACAATTCGCAGTCTAAGTTGATCTTCTGTATCAACAGGGGTTGCATAAACTTGAGATTTCGCGTGTCCCCAAAGATAAAAATCGACAGGATTCAAGTCCGGTGATCGCGGTGGCCAGGCTATTGGTGCATTATATCCTCTTCCAATCCATCGATTAGGAAACCGCATATGTAGATACTCTCTAACATGAACACTGAAATGCGCAGGTGCCCCGTCATGGAGGTACCACATGTATTGTCTCAAATTTAAAGGAACATTTTCCATTAACTCAGGGAGATGGTTTTCTAGGAAGTTTAAATATTCTACTGCATCAAGCCTTTGAGGTAGAAAGAAAGGCCCGAGCAAATAGTCACCTATTATTCCAGCCCATACGTTGACTGAGAATCGGTGTTGGTGATGACTATCAATGGTAGCATGAGGATTTTCGTCTGACCATGCATGTGCATTGTGCAAGTTCAGTAAACCATCTCGTGTAAAGGTGGCTTCATCGGTAAATAAAATGGAGCTAATAAATTCCACATTATGTTGGTGATGGTTAAGTATTATTCGGCAGAATTCTAGGCGTCGGGGAAGATCTTCAGGCATTAAATGTTGCACTTTTTGGAGATGGTAGGCATAAAGGCCGTTTTCCTTCAAAACACGCCAAACTGACATTCTGGAAAGCTGTAACTGATTAGCTGCCCTTCGCACACTTTCTCCCGGATTTTGTTCAAAAGATCTCAAAATTTGTTCATCTTGCGCGGGTAGTCTTCTAGCAATTCTACCACAATGTATGTAACGGGGTACCACACTACCAGTTTCAATAATCCGTCTGTGAATCCGAGTAAATAATTGTGTAGACGGCTGACGTCTCTGCGGATAACGTTCTATGTATGTTCTTCGAGCAGCTGTTGCATTTCCATTACATAATCCATAAATAAAATGCATTTCGGCATATTCTTGATTAGTAAAACGATTGTTATCCGCCATTGTACTCACAAATTAATAATTCGTCAACAGACACGATTAAAATATGGTAACAAATGTCAACTATGTTAAAAGTGACAGGCGCCTACTTTTTGAATACGTCAAATTTAACACCTAGCGGTGAGTAAACTCCCTTTGCATTTTGTAAATTTATTAGAAAACTAATCATTTTACATAAAAAATGCAAGAGACAAAAAAATTTCTAAATTCAATGGTCTTTCTAAAAATCTTATGATATTTGCTGTATCTTTGCAGAAAAATTTTTTTTGGCAAAAAATAGGATACAGGGTGATAAAAAAACACCCTTCCGCTTTCTCAATTTTATTAATATCCACATTATTTATTGGCTTCCTAAAGCTGACTAGTCCCTGAAAATTTCATTATGTTTTCTTTTTCCAACAAAGAGTTACGTCACAAAAACTACTTTTGTAGTTGCACCTTTTAAGGCCTATAACTTCAAAACGGTGCGTTTAAGAGGTTATGTTTATTAGAGTTTTTAGTCATATTTTTTTATGTACTATCACCACCCAAAGTTTGTAACATACTTTACGGGACACCCTGTATATAAAATATCTCTATATATGGAGTAATTAAAACCTACATATGTACCTACTTGTTCTCTGAAATTATGAAAAACAATAACGCAAAAAAATTTAGAATTAGATTTTTTAAATTTTGAATTTTTTTTTTCCATATTTAATGAGTATTTAACGCGAAATTGTACGAAAAAAACGTAAACATTTTTTTCATCTTAATCATGATTAATAATAATTTTTAAGTAGTAATAAACTAGCTTCTTTAATGTTTTATAAGACTTTGACGATTTAAGAAAACAATTCGACCGATCGATATCAAAATTTACAGGCTTCATGGACAAGTATTGAGCTAAAAGAAACTTACAAACATTGGTACTTTTCGCAATATTCGCAAAGTAGTTATTGATTTTCCAAAACAGCAGGATTTTGCACTTTTTCAAATTGAGTATAATTTTTCTTTCCCAAACATATCAAAAGGCCCTTGAAGAGGATTGATGCGAGTTTCCAAAACCCTCTGTTCGCTGTACGATCATTAGTTCCTGAGATACCGATGGTCAAAAAAAAGGTGACTTTTCATTCAATATCCGATATCTCAATGAGAAATAATCGTACAGAAAATAAAAAAATCAGGATAAATGACCCTGGCATTGATTAAGAAAGATTTAATTTTTCCGAGCCCATAGGCAGTTTTGAAAAAAAAAAAATTGCCTTGCATTTGATTGCGCCGAGAGGATACTCAAAAAATTTTACATCTCAAGATTTTAAGACTGGAATCTTCAAGTTTCAAGATGCTTCATTTTTTCCCGATGCCATCATTATTCAAAGTTACAGCCTTTCAAATATCACTAAAAAATATATTCGGTTCTCTTAAATTTCTTTGCTGAGTGTATAAACGAATTAGATCGATGTTAAAACATTTACTTTTACGTGATTATTGGTACTTTATTGGATACGTGTTTTTTTCATTCATAGAAGGTGCGTTCCAATGTAAACAGGACTTTTCAAAAATATGTATATCTAGTGAGGTCATCTATTGGCAATTACATGTGTCGGAAAGGTAGACCCTTCACTGATGTACTGTCAAAATTTCATGACATTTGGACGAAATATTCTCAAATACTCTCCTATATACCAAATGTGCAGTTACTATAATAACCATCAAGAGTCTTTGGACCTATTTGCAAACGTGTCAACTAATAATAATCATTGAGTGAACATGCATTATATTCATCGTGTTTTACATAGGTTAAGTATGTTAGTATACATCTTTTTTTTTGTATTTTGTTATTTAGTTATTAAATGTATTGTATTTTTCTGTTTTTACCCATCCTGTAAATGGAATTTTCTGTTGGGTGGTGTATAAAATAAAATAAAATAAAATAAAATAAAATAAAAAAATAAAATAAAATAGAATAGAAACGGAGTTATTGCATCTGAAGTTACAGTATGTTTGTAATCGGTACAAATATGAGCATCGAACAAAGAGATAGTATTAAGGTGGTTTTTTAAACTTGATAAAATTTTTACCGAAACGTTTCAATTGAAGAACCAAGTTTATGGGAAATGACTGTTTATCCCGGGGCAGAGTGGTATTTGGTATTGACGGTTTAAAAACGGTCGTGAGGACATAAATGATGAGCAACATGATCGCCAACCGTAATCCGTGATCACCGCAACTTCCAACAAAACTGTGCCTGAATTTATCAAAAAACAACCAAAATGTTCAAGGAAATTCATCTCGAGAACATTTTATCGTTTATTGGTAGATCATTTGGGCTACCGAAAAGTGTGTGCACGGATTGCTCCGCACAAGTTGACAGGTGACCAAAAATTACTCAGAATTCAATGAAGTACATCACCAAGGACAAAAGGACAAAAACTTCCTTTACAACATTGTGACTGGTGATGAAACGTGGTGTTTTCAATATGACCCAAAAACCATACGCTAAAGTGCCGAGTGGAAAGCGCCAGAAAAGCCAAAGCCCAAAAAATCTCGATGTAGATTTGCTTTTATGATTCCAAGGATCTTATTCAGGGTATTACATTTGATTATGATTACTTAGTTAAACAAAAAATCAAAAAAAATATTTAAATGTACAATAGTATACACATTTTTCTTTTCTGGGAAGATAAAGTGGTGAAAAAACGTGGTCATAAAATCAAAAGCTAACAGAATATTAAAAAATATTCTATTGTTTTTGAAATCCAGAGGTCAAATGTGATTTGGTGCAACTAACAATAAGTATCTAAAGATGCTACATTCGAGTTTTTCTAGATGCCTATGGTATCGCCACATGTAAAATAAGAAACATACACTAATATACAATGGGACTTAAATAGGAAAACAATGTGGATAACCAAGACGAAACTAAAGATGAGAAAAATAATAAAAGTTCATCGCAGAAGCCATTTTAGTATGTGTGTTAAGGTGCAAATTTCACCTGGATAAAATAAGACGCTAGTAAGTCCATTTTAACATATTTAACACAGATATATTAAGTTAAAGTTAAATTATTTATTGACGCCACTGACTTTGTACGCCATCGTCAAAGAACGAAGCTGGCAATCTTTAGCGCGTAACCGAAAATTGACAACACTGGCGTATCATCTCAAACATTGTTGTTTTGAAAAAGATGTGGCCAACATTTGATTTTAAAACCATTTTTAATTCCCTCAATTTTAAAAGTCAACAAGTCTATGGTTCATAGAGATAAAAAACATTTTACATTGCGATGTTTTATTAGCCCTGAATTTAAGGCATCTTGGTCCAAAATTCCTTGAATAGTAAAAACTAAACAGTCCGCAGATGAAAGTCTAAGATACATTTTTTATGTTGTTTTATGTTTTAGTTAGTATTAAATTTATTGGCAACCTATCACACCTTATATATAGGCATCTTGCATTACAGCTGCTCATGACCGGTTGCCTATAGTAACGAAACCATTACAACTGCAGAATTCTTTATTAGGCACACCGGTTTTATACTCCTACCAAGAGATGGCGCAATTAAAATATTTAATTCTCTTAAGTTCCTTAATTGCTTTACTTACTTACCTTCATTGACATAGCTTGATTTATTTATAACTATTCAATTAAACAAAGCAATGATGTTAATTAAACAAGGCATTCAAATATTATGCTAGTAGTCTCCCTTAAACAGTTGTTACAAAAATATGTATACAATTGGAATCGGACATTATTTTTGTCACTATAAGATAAAGTACTAAAATCGTACGTTTAGTTTATAATAAAACGACTGGAATATATTGAATTTGTTTCAAATTGCTTTATTATTCATTGGAGTTTTTACATCCTATACTTTTAAATTAATTCGTAAATGTTTACTGGAACCACCTACATAGGTGGTAATGTTATTGAGCTATTCTCATGCACTTGAAATAAGTTTGTTAAAGATCTGTTACATGTAGAAAATAATATGATTTCAATATATCAAGAAAAGTTCCCCTTGATGGTTTAAGATTTTCTATTTATACAATGTTCCAAAAATTGCAATAATAATCGATTGTCGATAGTTTAATTGTAAAAAACTGTCAATTCACCGGACTACACAAAACATTATTGTTATTTAGAATAAAATGATGTTTTCTAAGTAGAAACGATTAATATCAAAGCCAACCACTTTTTCCTCAAAAAGGTTATTGCAAGAAGTACCACAACCAATATGGTTGCGGCTACCATTAACAAAATAAAGGATAACTGTACAAAAGTATAAGGAAAAAGTAAAAAACAATATACAGAGCGAATCAATTTTTTAAAAAGAGTAGAAAATAAAAAAAATAATTTCAATTTTCCTTGAACACTTTGAACTCTATGAAATACATAAATAGATGGATAGAATTTGCGACATACTACACAGTAAATTTTCTTCAACGATTAAAAACATTTTTTAAAATGCAGCAAAAGTGTGATTAATATATGGGCGTCATACTGCTCACTTACCTTCTAAAACGTAAACAGTGCTGCCAACATCGCCTTCTCGGATAATGATGCTCTCAGATTTGTACTCTTCAGGGTACATGCAGTCCACGATCTCTCTGATTTGTGTAATTTCCAAATTTTTCATGAAGTCATTGTCGAGTATCGCAGCCTTTATTAATTCTCGGGAACTGGAACAAAAGCATTGCTGTAGTGGAAACAAAGAATATATTTTTTTTAAGAAATAATAATATCTTATTACAGCTCGATTTTTCAATGTGAAAATACGTAATAATTAAATATGTAGTTTCTAATTATCTACCAGAGGTTCCCAAACTTTTTTGTCTCGTAGACCACGTGCAAATTTTTTCTGTTTTGGGTAGACCCTTGCCTTTGTAATATTGAATTTTTAGAAATTCATCAATTTCAAATGTGTCTTTGACAGCTGATAAGTTTTTACAAGTTATAAGTGTTGCGACCACAAAGCGAATGGCCTACAGCACAATTTTATGAAATATACTGAGTGTGTAATTGAGTGCAATTGAATGAGTGATAAAATAATTGTTTACTATGAAATTTATAATAATTCTTAAACAGTTTGATATATAAGAAAATAACTGAAATTTCAATAACGAAAGTATAACAATAATTTTATAATTAAATCAAAATAGGTTAAACTCAAGAGAATATTGTAACAATTAGCATTAATTAAAATTCAAAACAATTAAGTTATTAGTTTGACCCGTCGACGAAGTATGATCTTATCATCGATTTCGAATTTTGCCATGTACTCACAAAGTGACCCAAATCTAGCTTCAAATCTTCTCATGTTTCATAAACATTTATGTTTTAAAAAATTTTACTTCATATATAATTTATATGTTTATCATAAGAAAGTATTACGTAAGTACGTAAGTACTATCTGTGTTATGTGAATTATTCCATTTATGGAAAGCCAAAATTTCGGCCACGACTTGCTTAAACAGGATGCATTCTCGTGGACCTCCATTTACATCACATGCACTCCCAATTTTTGTTTTCGCTAACATGGACTTTGGGAATCATTGATTTAAACAGTCAATTTGTTTTGTTTTAATTTCAGTTGACCACTTTATACAAATGTCTAAATTATCTATTTGGAGGTTTTAGTTTGATTGTTGTAATAATATTATACATATTTTATAAATTATATAGATTTTCAGCTACGTCTTATATGACGTGATTAATATACAAAGCTTTATATCGTTGTATTATTAATGTAATCAAATCGACTCCTTTCTTGATAGTCTTTGAATACAGTATGAATAAAATATTCATGAATTTTTGAAATTTGTGAATTCTTTATTTCAGCAACTCTTTGCACAGAATTTCGATGTAGAATTTTGTTTCAACTTTACGATTTTGGGAAATCACCATCATTTCCTTTTCAGTTTTATTTTTCTATGGGCGCTATAATAAATTGCATGTTCAACGAAAGGTGTATTTTGTAAAGCTGAGCTCGCAATGAAATTTCTTTCAAAAAGTTGCTACCTAGGATTTATATAGATTTTAAAAATTCTGGAAATTTTTATCAAAATATCTCGAATATTTGAACAACTGCAACCAGTCTGCAAGCGCGATTAAGTTTTTCCGTTTCTTACAGTTCCCCAATACATGCACCACCAAAATAGTCCATCCGGTATTTTATATATAATTTTATGTTTAACTAAATCAAAACAGTTCATAATACAATTAAGTACATTAATATTAACAATCAATTTTTAGTTATTGTCACATAGCAACATATGTGCTTTAATCAAATTTGCCACTATAACAGCGAAAGATGACATTTGTCAGGGTATAATGTTCACTTATTTTAGTTATTCTAAATACTTTCAGGTATGCGCAAAACATGTTCCATTAAAACTAAGTTAATTGCTAAGAAAGGTTATGTAAATTTATAAACAGTTCAGTGATTTATTCAAGAAAATTATAAACTTATTTTCATTTTTGTCTTAAATAACGAAAACAGTACTTTCAGCTTAAGGTAGAAAAAATGTCAGTTTCTTATTGACTATCGCATGTACAGGGTGTCCTATAAGTTCTCAAATTTATTGAAAATTCATTTTTATGTCTGGTATATTGTACCTCCAAAACACTACTAACGTGGTATCTATGGATGAAAGAAGTACCTCATTATATGTGAATGTTTTGTGGAATGATTCAAGGGAAGAAAGACTGCAATTTCACTGCGCAAAGGCTGCTGTTTTTCGCAGGTGGGAGAATTATTATTTTAGAACAGAAAATATTACTACAGACAAATTTTTTATTGCAGCTACTCAGTATGGTCAATTTTAAATATCAATAATTGTTGGACATCAGCTTCTAACAAAAAATGAGCTTATTTATTATAGTACTGCACCTTCTATTTGCTTTACAAGAAGAATGAGACAGAGGAGAATGACAAGGAAACAAATCTAAAACTTTATACTATATTATAGATTGATGTTCCAAAATTCTTGCCAGAAGTAACTTTGATAGAAAACATGTTTTTGATTGAAAATTGTAAATTTTTTAAAACGTGGTTTCGTGTAGCGCTTATAGCCACTTCTAATCTGCACGGACCATAGAAGTTTGTTTTTCGCCTCGGCTGGTCGTGGGTTGGATGCTTAGGTGTTCACCGAAAGGCTCTATCTCAGGTTGTTGAAAGGATGGTAAATAAATTAGAGTTCAACAGAGACAACATTTTTTCACTTATAAGGTGCCACTAAGGATTTTCTAAGATGGACGTCTCTATTAATTCTTCACTTTCCCTAGTAGTGACTCAGCCATACACTAATTAAAAAAAAAACAAGGAACTTACATCCTACGATAGGTTCAGCTTCTAATCGTAATAAAAATTCATTTACTCTACTTCCACTAAACCTAGGCTTCAGAATGGTGAAGTTCAAATATAGTATACTTGTATGATATTTTGTTGATGTTGAAGTTATCGATATGATATAACAAAACAAGTGTGTATATGTTATACGCTCCATTTTTAATAACACTGAACTGTCAGCGTGTTTGCCGTCACGCTGACTTTTTTCTCGTTGGCAACAATTTACCGCACAAATGGCGCAAAATTCAAAACATGCGAGAATTTTGGAACATCCGATATTATAGATTATTGTTATTCTAAATTAGGCTATTTATCAGTGAATGATCTGTTGGTGACAAAACAGCTTTGGCGGGTACAATATTGGTTACCGAAGAGCAAACAGAAGAAGGCAACTTAAATTTAGTTAATAAATAATTCCAGGAGGATCCAGACCAATTTAAGTCATATTTAATGATTTTTATAACAAACACTGTCCAGGCAAACTTCATTTTCAGATTACATTATTAAATGACTTCAATATGCCAAATATATTTTTTTACCTAATAATATTTTTAATTTGTATTTTAGATAGTCAGTAATTACTAACTGTGATGGTGAAAATCAGTGATAGTCCGGGTATATAGCCCATAGAATAGTTATTTTTGTCTGTGGCGCTAGATATATTTCGTATACCTTGATTTTTGGTATCAAAGAACATTGTTTCATCCCATTTTATCAAATAAGGATTTTTGGGAAATTTTTGTTGAATTTAATTGAATTATCTTAAAAATACCTCAATAAAACCTTTAAAATAAAGCAATAAATAATTAACTCCACACATTCCTGAATGCAATAAACATGTATTTATCGCTAATTAACGAGAGATACAAAATGGAGTAATCAGAAAATAAGGAACGGATTCCAAGAATTTCGGTGCACGTTTTATGCCATATTTATGAGATCACTGCATCCACGGTATGCTTCAAAGCAGCCGCCCGCTGAGATTAATTCGTCATTTCATTATAATTGGACTCGCATACCAGTTGGTGTATTAAGTATCTATATATTATTATCGCGAAGAGTAATCGGTACGTAAATGTTACGTCTAATAGACATTATCTGTAATACAAATCATACATTTCACCGCTTCATTTGGAAAACGTATTTCAGTGTTGTATCACTGACATTTATTAGAAACGGAGACGTAGTTGTATCGAATAATATGCAGATAACAAATAACAGCTTTGAGTATTCTTATTTACCTAAAGGCCAATTATATGAGTAATTTTGAGGAAGGTTTCTCCTATTAATTGCAAAAACTATGTTAAAATATATTTTAATATAAGAAATTCAAGTAATTTTTTCTAGGGATTTTTTTTAATGGAATTGGAATATTGGTTGTGCAGGAGGATTTATATCAAGAGGCGAAAAAGTAAAGATCTGGTTCAGAATCGAGTTTTAAGTAAAACCGACGAAATATTGTTTTTTCCTATCGGGTTTAGTTTTTCAGATATCAAAGTAGCTGCCAAAGATATCAAATTTTATAAAAATTAACAATAGGTCAAATCATTTAAGCAACTTAAGGATTATACAAAAAGAAGACGCATTATATATACCTCAGAAAATTGTTGGAAGTATTAAAGTATATATTATATACAATAAGAAGAATTGTTACACTTTCCCAGGTTTCTCAAAACTTAGGAGGACTTGGACGACTTTGGACAATGAAATGTTGAAAATGGAAACAAAAGAGATAAAGTGCGAATATTAGCAATTTCACGATAGGGTCATTCCATGTTATTGTTAACTGACCCAACGGTCCCAGTCGACCATCTCCAATCTTCATCTTCAATACGGTAAAACTAGCGCCCTCTAGGAGCAACGTCAAAATAAGCTTCAAATCGTAATTCTCACACCAAAAAACCCAACACTACCAATTTTCAGAGTCATGCTATCACAACGTTCTCAATTATTGAGAAATTTAAGAATAAAATTTAAACCTTGAACACCCTGTATTTCTTATTATTCTTTCTGACTCACCCTGCATGCGTTGCGTGCGAGGAGTAACCTTGAAAACATGAGCTATTTCTCTATCTAGAAGGCCCGGTCACAAAATGAAAAACAATAAATTTGATAGAAGTAGTAACAACATTCTTTCAAATGAAACAAAACAGAAAAAAAAAATAGTCTGAATGTGGGTCACATTCAGATTTTTGCTGCTGAAGATAGGGTAAAATTTGCATTTTTTTTTAAATTTTTGCCATCCTCTGTTTTCAGAAATGCTTCTGAAAACAGAGGATGAATTTTGAAATTAAGCACACATAGATACACATGTAGATTACACTTGATACGCCCGATTTAAATTGCATGCAGCATCTTAAGTTATTTGTGCTTTTTTTGCTCAACTTTGGCACTAATTTGTAATTTAGGTTTGACTACAATGGTTTCTTTATTTGCACGAGTGGATTTTGCATAAAAAGTTGTACTAGCAGCAAAATTTCATCTTTCTTCGTTGATCCAAACTGAAAAAACAAGCAAAGTTGAGGGATTTTGGTGCACGCCGCGTGATCATTGCAAGATGGCCCTGCCTATAACTTGTGAACACAAACATATTAGAGTATAATACTTTACCCAGTTAAGTTTAAGACCAAGGTCTATTTCTGTACAAAATTTCATGAAGATTGGAGATGGTCGACTGGGACCGTTGGGTCTGTTGACATGGAATTACCCGATAGCTTTTCGAACAACAGAACAAAATCTCAGATAACTATCGCAATGAACGTGTCTGGTTAATACAAAATGCTCACGTATTTGGGAAACATAATTCTCATCAGAGACTGTCTTACATTGTTTAAATACCTACAATTATTGAATAACTTACACGAGTCATTAGATGATGTTCCGCTTGCATTGGGCAAAATGATGTTGTATGAAGAAATAAACAATGAAGAATAGTAAGTAACACAACATAGTCATATATGAATACAGCACATCAAATTCAAATCAAGGTCTTGCTACAGTTACTAATACATTGATTCGACGTTGCCAGGCCTGCAGGATTATTCTAAAATAACCTTTAATGTAAAATAATGTCTTTTCTTGATTGCGAAACTACAAAATAACGAGAATAGTCTGCGGCGCCCAGTTTCTGCGGGTCTTTAATATTAATGCATCCAAGTTATTCTGCTATTGATCTACACATTTAGCATTGATTAGATAAATGAATAATGCAAGTTTCATCGCACTACGTCAAACATTTAAAGATGTGATATATTATTTTAAAGTTTGAACATCATGTAGGACTAAAATATTCAGTAGCTTTAAGGATTTAAATCATTAACCCTGAAAGGTCACGCTTGGGGTCGGCCACCTTAAGGTCACACTAGTGCGAATTGGGATTTTGCCAACTTTGAATCATTATGTCTTCTTTATTTGTTAACGAAAACATAACGTATTTATATCAAAACTGGGGTAAAATTTCCCGAGAAATCGAATGATGTAGGTACATACCTACCTAATTACATTAGTTTTGAAAAAAATTAATTTGTTAATAAAAAATACGATTGAAAAAAAACATTTTTCGAAAAATGACTTTCTTAAATTCATATTTTTTATAAATAATGATTGGAGAAAAAGTAAAAAAAAAAGGATTTTAAAGTTCAAAGTCTATATTTTTAAGAAAAAAATACCCGATACTGATGAAATGATATTATCGATTTTTCCTGGTATCTCGAATTTTCTGTAAATTGATGTTTATTTTGCAATCTTTTATATAAAAATAACATACAGGTTCGGAAAGTCCCCATGGTACATCGGCCGTTACGTGAAAGCCATAAAGTAAGTCATAGAAATCCGTGCGATAGACAAGGATGGTTACATTGAAGACGTTTCATAATCTGAATATTCACTCCCACTTCTAACCTGAAACAGGCCGTGACTATTCAGATTATGAAACGTCTTCACTATAGCCATCCTTGTCTATCGCACGGCACGCCAAAAAAAAATCTGGATGATTCTAATTGAAGCGAGAATTTGGAACTACATGCTTGGAATTTCGACTAATCATCTTCAAAAATCAAAGACGAAACGTTGTAAGCAAGTGACTTCAAGATATAAAACGACTCTGACTCCAAACGAAAAAGAGTCAAATATCGTCATATTACTCACTACAGTTTTTCGTTGATAATTCGTCATTGTCCCAGAAACAATGATCATGCATTTAAAAGTTCTAAAAGTACTGAATTACGTAGGTAAGTATCCCCTACTTCATAAAAAAACTAATTGTTTCTTATAATAACAAGTAACCATCTACCTACATATGTGCCTTCAACAATAAATCACTATTTTATTATTATTGAAACATAAAATATATTTTCCTTAGAAGTCAACCAACCACAACAAAGTTATAGATGTGCACGTACCTAGTGCTACTATGGCAACAATTAATTTGTTCCTTTTTCAAAAATGCGTTATATTTCTCTTAAATTACCATTCTTTTATGTAGATTATAGAACTGAAGGCACTGTTGTTTTTGTGTCTTAAATTTTGTTTCGTAAATTAATTATATTAAGAACACGACTATGAACACCGTAGTATTGAAGAACAACTATTAATTTTATGGGATAGACAAATAGACAAACTCCAGTTTGCATTTAATTCTTGCCTTACTTATGTTTAGTTATATCTTTAATTTTTCATGATTAAACTCAGTTTTTGTGTAGTTCTAATATAACGTCTGTGTAAATTATACAAAATATATGAGAATATGTTCATATTAAGTATATTTTTGTACATTTAGATACATTTTCTTATTAAGAAAAACAAGTGTTTTGCGTTTGTTGTTTTTTTCTCAACTCATAACTGTTAACACCACAATTTATTAACTAATTACATACGTCAGGCATCACATCAAATTTAACTTTAAAATTTAAATCAAAATTCATGTATCACAAGTGAAATTGGTGCAACCTAATGTATTATTAATGAACCTACATGAATAAACCGGTACGCAAAAATAAATTAATTCACTGCCATATATGGCTGTTAAGTAATTTTGTATGCAGGGTGATTTATTAAGACGGTTCTTTTGAATTTTGGAGACCTATATATGTATATATGAACAGTTGGGGAAAATATTTCTAATTTTCAAAATATAAAATATGATAAAAAAGTAGATGTGATATCTACTTTTTTATCAAGGAATACAGTAATAGGTTTTTTGTGTGTTACATTGTTCTGTGCGACTGAGAGATTAATTCTGTAAAAATGTATCAATTGACACTGTTAGCGTTTTGAATAATAGATGTCAAATACAAAATAAGAAAATATACATAATGCTATACAGTGACAGGCAAAATGATATAAGAAAAAATTTTAATTTTAGGTTAGGATAAGGAGGGAATCGTTTCTGTATTGTAAGGAATTATAACAACCGTGAAAAGAAATAAAAAAATGTGGACTTATATAGTTCAACAACAGTAAATTATTATGCTTATTTTTGATAATTTAAGTATTTTTATCAACTTTGTCAAAACGTAGATAAACTGATATTGGATAAACGTTTCTGTGTCATTTCATATTAAAAATACCATTGGTTGCATCATCTTTGCAGATATTAAGTACCTCCAAACATGATGGCGAGATATAGTTGCATGAATAAAATCTTTTGCATTAATATATTTCAAATAGAAAAATATTTATTATGTTCAATAGAATTTCCAAGTTTCCGTATCACTTAATATTTTTTTACACAGATGTAGAATTTAATGTTAATTTTATTTAGGTATGTTACTGTAAGCCACTTTGAGGATTTTATAAAACTACAATGCAAGATATGCAAAATCGAAAAAAGTAAGATTTCAGGGATATCGAACCCAAAATATTTTCATAGCACTGATGGGAATTTTAAAAATTATATTTAGTGGATATTTTGAACAATTATTGTCAGGTCTTTTTAGTTTTTTTTTTCAATAATTTTATGTTTCTTTTTTATTAATTATTTTAATATTAGTACACATTTTTAAGGCTATGTGACCATATTTTAAGAAATCTATTTGCACACCCTTGTAATTATTTTTGTAATATTTAGGTAACTTTTACGTTTAACGATGGTCAAACATCATTTTCAGTCCATTTTAGTTTTGAAAATTGAATTAATATCCGTCCCCAGATTTTTTAAGTAAAACAGCAACGGAAAATATGAAAACAGGAAATATCTTATAAACTACAACACAAACTAATGCAAAAATTTTAAGGGTCACAAGAATTTCCGAAATTTTTCCGTGAAAAATTATCGTATCGGGAATTTAAAAAAAGCATTTGAAGCTGTAAGATTCTAGTTTTTAGATTTTTCGGTCGAAATTTTTTAGGAGCTACGGTTATCATGCAATTCTAAGAAATAGCGCGACAAAAATTGCAATTTTTTTTTTCTTTGTCCACGGACGGAAAAAATTCAGCTTCAATTTCATTTTTTTTTCGATAATACCATTTTTCATCGAAATATCGGACTTTTAATGGAAAAGGATCCTTTTGTTTTCAATCATCGATATCTTGGCGACAAATGGTCGTAAAGAGAATTGAAGGGCAGTTTTGAAAACGGGAATAAATTTCCTATAACACGCTGCCGAAGTTTTCGGAAAAACAAATTTTCATGTTTTACACGAATTTTAATAAACAGGAAAGAAAGGGTAATTTATGGTTTTTAGAAGGGAACAATAACAAATGGTTACGCTTACGCTCGAGATAATGCGTTCGTTGATTGGTCGAATAGAATTTCGTGAAGAATTATACAAATCGCAGCCGGTGAAACAGAATGTTGTCTTTTAACGTAGTCTTGATCTTGTTGTTTCAATAATGTTTAATTTTATCGAAATTGGTGATGTTTTTGTCCTTTAACTATTTGGATGATACTTATCAAAATGTGACTTATAATTATCTGAAATAACTATTTGGTAAAATTGTAGTAAGTAATATGATTTCAACTTTGGTGATGTAAATGGTCGCGAATAGGACCATTTGTAACAAAGTCATCACAAAAAATGTGTAAAACACATCAATTAATCAGAAAAAATGATATTAATACTATTTTCATCCTGTATTTCAAACACAAGGCATATGCGGACCTGTTCATACAATTTTTTTTTTAATTATAACTTGAGAATCACCTCTGCAATTATGTCGGTGGAATATTACAACATTCTGCATAAAGAGAAGAAGGATGAATTGATTTTATGAAATTCCATGTTAAATACCTATAATTTACCGGTTTCTTTGATGCAATATGTGATATAATATACGATGGCATTCGACTAGGTAAATTCAGGGAATTACAATAAACTACTATTTATGTATCTATGACCATTATTGTTTAATTATCCCGGATCACGCGGTGCTTTGTAAACATTTCACTGTAATACATGGTTCTAGAGAGATTAATAAACAAGAAAGCGTTTCGAGGTTAGGTTTGATGCCGACCAGCGATACATATCTGTAATGTATGCATAAATTACAAACGTATAGAAACGATTTGTCATGGATATTAATATTGACATTATTGAAGTGATGTTAGCAATCAATAACTTTATTCCTGCATGTTGTTAACATTTGATTTATTTCAGTTTATTTCACGTGCCTCAGATTAATCTGTTGGCTTCTCAAATAAATTCCTCTTTTTCAGAAAGTACACTATACAGGGTGAATCATTAACAATGGTAAAATCGAAAACTGAAGATACTACACGTAAAATGGTGACCATTGGCGTAAACATGCCTTATCCGAAAGTTGATAGTTTCGGATATACAGATTGTTGAAAGTAAAATTTTAAATCGTTTTTTTGCGATTATTCTGAAAATATGTAGGTTAGGAACTTGAAAATTTGTGAAACTATATTTTTTTAAGCGACGAATAAGATGCGTGTTGTAAATTCAGCGTTGTTCATAGAGGGCGCCACTTACGACCAATTTTACCGAAAAATTAGTTAATAACTTTTTACCCTGTATGTCTAACATGAAAATTGGTTCAAAACCTGAAAGAGCAATCATTTTTCCATTAATTATGTACTCTTGTTTCATTTCGGTATCTCGATGCGTTTTCCAGAAAAATAGATTTAACGAATAATAATAATAATAATAATTAATACGAAAAAGTAATAGCGGAACAAACTAAGTGTTTCTTCATGCTATTACAACAATTAACAATAAAACAAATGATATACCTACGTAATAATGATTTAAAGTAATTGTTCGAAGAATCCACCGTTGACACTGATACACTTTATACGACGTTTTCTGAGAGATCTTGTTTGAACATATTGGGATTGCGTCTGACTTCGTTGGCAGCTATTTGTATTCTTTGTCACAAGTCTTCATACGAACCAATAGATTCGTTGTAAACGATTCATTCGAGGCCAAATAGAAAAATCAAGAGGATGAAGTCTGGTCTTCTGGGTGGCCAAGCAAAAATGCTTCCACGGTTTGAAGAAGTTCTACTTTATTTAAGAAGAGACATGTGGTTAATGCACGACGGAACTCCATCGTATTTTTCTCGGCCAGTGCGTGCATATTAAATGTAGTTTTTCCAAATCGCTGGATTGGCCGTGTAAGCATTTAGCTTGTCCACCCAGAAGTCCGGAATTCAATCCTCTTGATTTTTCTTTTTGGTCTTGAATGAAAGATATAGTTTACAAAGAATCTATTGGTTCGTGTGAAGAGTTGTGCCAAAGAACACGAATCGCTGCCAGCGAAGTCAGACGCAATCCCAATATGTTTTTTCAAACCTGAAGATATCTCAGAAAATGTTGTGTAAAGTGTATCAGTGTCAACGGTGGATTCTTCGAACAATTATTACTTTAAATCATTATTACGTTTTGTTTTATCATTAATTGTTGTAATAACATGAAGAAACACTTTGTTTCGCTTTTAATTTCTCGTATTATCAAAACATAGCGTTCGTTAATTCGATTTATCTCGAAAACGGATCGAGATACAGAAATAGAACAAGAGTACATAATTAATGGAAAAATTATTGCTCTTTCAGGTTTTGAATCAAGTTTCATATTAGACATACAGGGTTAAAAATTATTAACTAAATTTTCGGTAAAATTGGTCGTAAGTGGCGCCCTCTATGACCAACGCTGAAATTGCAACACGCATATTATTCGTCGCTTAAAAAAATATAGTTTCACAAATTTTCAAGTTCCTAACCTACATAGTTTCAGAATAATCGCAAAAAACGATTTAAAATTTTTACTTTCAACACCCTGTATTTCCGACACTATCAACTTTCGGATAAGGCATATTTGCGCCAATGGTCACCATTTTACGTGTAGTATCTTCAGCTTTCGATTTTCCCATTGTTAATGAATCGCCCTGTATAGGTGATATGAAAATATGAGAATGTAGTAGGAAACAGACGAATATTTAATTTAAAATGAGTGAAAATTTCAACCTCTCAAATTTTAAATGACAAAATAATATCTGTTTGCAGAGTGTAAAGTGATACTTATAAAATTTTATACCCACATTATATTATAATAATATTAAAAGAATAATGACTTATCTAAAACTTTGTTGTTAAATACATTTATTAACAAAGTTAAATAATGTCGGAAAGTGATGACTGATGCCCAATCTCGGACGTAAACACCGAGAGTCATCTAGACGCCTAAGTGTGCGGGACCCAAAGTGAAGGGGGAAGAAAAGATAAACATTCTGGCTAGAGCGGAATAAGGACCGCCTTGAGGCATTCATTAGATATACACCAACTACGTATCATGTATAATACTTACTATTCGAAGTTAATTTAATTATAACGTTTTACAACATTTCCGAGTTTTATTGCATTATTTCTAACAATAAATATACATATATTTATTATATAATTACAAGATTATTATGTGCCTGTACAAATATTATCATTTATATTTCACCTCATGGTTTCCCCTGTGTAAAGATAGCGCATCTCAAAGGGTACTAGAAGATTATGAAGAAATGTCATGCATGAGCCATGAACATTCAAAGTGTTCCGATTTAAAGCTGTCTCTCTATTAGCCCGTAATTTTTAAAGTTCGGTTATCTTCCGAACAGATCTCCTATAAGAAAGAAGAAATTAAGTCATAATTAAGACAACAATTTGTATTTTTTTGTAATTCTAATGAAAATCATAAAAATAATATTGGAGCTTGGTAGAAAAAGGGCCAATGTCCATTGCAGTGGACATTGGTCGTTTGTCAAGTATTTCAAGGACCAAAGTCCATACGTTGGCCCTTTTTCTATTAAACTAAGATGCCATTTTAAAATTTAAATAATTAAGGCTCATAATAGTTGTTGACATTGGCCCTTTTTGTGATGCAAATATGTAACATGGGTAGTCCAGGAGACTCATTGGCTGTTAAATGTAATTTTTGGACATTGGCCTTTTTTCTACCAAGCTCCAGAATATATCAAATATCTTTTTGATGTCAAATATCTTAGTATGCTAAAGAAATCTGCCTTTATAGACAGGCTAGTAATTAATAATTACCTAAATTAAAAATAGTCTACTTACAACTAATAATAATAATAATAACCATTTATAA